>NW_008673455.1:18162-31197 GCF_000695815.1 Acanthisitta chloris | reverse complement strand
TATGAGGGGTTAGGGCAAATAAGCAGTTTGGTCAAAAATTCAGCTTACTGTCTTATGTAGAAATAATTAAAAAAGGGAGTAAGACTAAAACCATCCACATAGAATCAGGCTTTCATTTTAAGCCCTGAGATTTTATTGAATTGCCTATATAGCCAGAAAATAGACAGCTTTTGAAGAACAGGGTGTTATCTCTTACACAGTTCCAGTGTCAGGTGTTAAAAGCAGTGTTGACACTGAAAGCAAAATGCCAGCTGGATTGATCTGATGTCTCATGCTGTTCTGCGTAATTGTGTAGGTCACACAGTTTAGTGTAAAGCCTTAAGACCTCTGTGTTTAAATAGGTATAGATGGTTGTCTCCTGTTTTAGGTAATGGATAATTGAATGAGTCACTTGTCAAAAGTTCCTGTGAGACCTTAGTAGGGAAATGCCCTGAAAACTCTACTTCTGTTCTGGAGAAATCTGTTTCTTTCGCTAGAAAATCCACAAATCCTTGAGGAGCTGGGAAGGAACTGGGTCCAAGGCTGCAGTCTAGCTAGATGACCCTTTATAAAATGGTTTACTATTAGGTAGTTTGGGAAGTTAAGGAAGGAATCCATAGAGTTAGCATTTAGTGATATTAATGGAAGGACTGAGAAGACACTTCGAGAACTTAATGTTCAGAAATTCCTCATTCCATAAGATATCTGGAAAGTACATGTTTTTCAAAGCAGTGAATAAATAGATGTAATGATGATCCTTCTTGGGCAGCTGTTTAGCAGAGAGGAATGGTACAGCATATACTTGAAAAGTGAGCCAGGAGCAGAGGCATGTGCTTCTCCAAATATTGTCCCCAAAACACTGCTCTTTGAAACCCTGGTCTCTAGCTATAAGGAAACTAGAACTTGAAATACCAACTGTGTGTTTCAAGCTATTGGATTTTCAAAGTGCTTTTTGAATTTCTGGCACAATAATGCCATATTTCTGAACAAGTAAGCAGCTTGCTTTCAAAAGAGGAATCATACAGTAAAGTGCTGTACATTTTACTATGAATATTGGATCTCAGCAAATATTTTCCTTATTCCTGTCAATTAATCTTCACCTTCAGTCTCTCCAGAGATGAGCAAACAGTGCTCTTGTATATAGATAGGTCTCAAGCACCTCACACAGCCATATCAAACATATCTAACACCAAGAAATGAGTTTCAAGCATCGTGGCTCAGCCTCACTCTTTTAGGCACACCAATTCAGAGTATCAAAGAAGACACCATGAGCCCACTTTTGACATGATTTTTTCACTTCTGAAATGGGCTGGTTTGTCTTCTTACTTCTCAGAACTGGCAATCAAAATTGCATGTTGATAGGCAGGGATCCTTTGGTTCCCTCAGCTGCAAGGCAGAGATGCTTAGCATGCCCTAGGAAGGCCTGCTGTGATGGAGTAGAGAGTGTTGTCCTTGAACTCTGAGCTCTACAGGGTTTTATGCTCACCTTTCTTGAAGTGCTTGTTAAAGGAGGTTGCCCAAGATGTTTGTTGAATCGAACATTCACAAAAAATGATGCCTTTTATCTAATCACTGTCAGACAGGTGACTAAATAGGTTAATAAGAGCACCCTGAGAAAAGAGAGTCTGGAAAGAGAGTAAGGACATTAATTGTGATTTAGGAAGGATATATTTGAAATATTGAAACCAGAGGGTTGCATGCCTCCCATATTTGATCTACATTAAAGGCCTATTTCAATCTCAAACGTGTTTCAGGGGTCTGTTAAAATTGTGTGCCAGGAACTAAAGACAAAAATTTTCAGTACATAAGTGGAAAGAATTTTTTTTCCTGTAACTGCCTGCCTAGCAAATTAATTTTTGGCCCTGGAAGTCAAGTCATGTTTTTTATTTCTATTTCATTACCAATAATAAGTGGTCAGCAAGTCAAATTTTGCTCCCAGAAAAGTGCATAATCTGTTCTGACGGTCTGGTAGCATCAAAGCAGGAGCCAAACTGGGTTGTCACCAGGCAGCAGCTCTGATAGCACTGCAGAATAATAGATTCCCTGGAGGAGCAAAAAACTGATGCTCAGTGGAACAGGAAATGGTCTTAGGGCTACAGTGAAGGCTATGCTTTTCTTAAGGAAAAGATTAGGGAAATAACTCATAAGCATGGATGCTGCAGGAATATTGAAAAAGAAGCTGTTTTTCATGGACAGATGCAAGAGGTGGAACCCTAGGGTTGTTTTTTTTTTCCCCTCTTCACATGCCATTAACAAACACTTGGTGGAGGCTTCTGCACACTATTAATATATGACAGCAAGGGCTCCTGTCTGGTGGGTCCAAGAAAAGGCTGTCTCAAAAGGGCATTTCTGCCAGGGGGTGCTCTGGACCCATCCCTTTCTACCATGACATGTTTTCCCCTGCCCTCCCCTGAGAACAACCTTTTTGGGACTTAGTGAAGCAGATTGTTTCAGTGAGTGCACAGATTTGTTCCTGATTTTGTCCAAACCCCTCAAATTTGAGTAAGTACCCCGGCAAGCTCTGCTTATTTGCACTGCAGGTGCTGGGGTTGCTCTCATGGCCCCTGTACAGAGAGTGTAAATTGTGTAACTCTACTGTCAACTTCTTCCTACACCTGTACGAGTTGCAGGGTCAGAGTAACCAGGAGCTGCTGCTGGCTTATTTGCAACTGTTCATTTCCGTGGACACAAGTCATGGAAGACCATCATACAAAGCCAGAGTAAGAGGATGTTTATATAAATACATATACATATATTATATATGTATAAAATATTCTCCAGAGAAGTGAATAGCTAGTCATTTTACAAGACCTGGCCCTAGAGGTGTTCACAAAGAAGTATTGTTTCAAACTGGCCAATTGAACAAGTAAAATTTTGAAGACATGCATTTTGAAATGACATACTGTAGTTTTTACATGTTTCAGTGTTTATAAAAAGCTGTGATATTTTTCCAAGGAAGACATGATAATCACAGCAGAAGGCAATAGTAATTGATATTATATAATGTTTTGACAGGCTGAATTTCACTGAAGATTCAGTCAGTCTGCTCAATTTTGATTCTGATTTTCACCAGGTTTTTTTTGCTTGTTTTTGATTATGTACTTGTATTAATTTTAGTGACATTGCTCTTGATTTGTACCATCATAAGAGTAAGGAGAGACAGTGTATTACGAATAATGGATTAGTCAAAAAATGTTTACATTTAGTGTTGATCTAGGATGAGAGGGTGCTATGGTACTCTGATGCACTCGGGGCATACTCCAGCTTCTTTCCTCTCAGATTCTCCCTTGAACTGCAGTTTTTTGTTGGTGTGGAGAGAGATTCTGTGTCAACAGATGTTATTCGCTCAATAAAAGACCTGTGATAAACCCATCATCGTTAAGAAAAATAATGTGCAAAATATTGATGTATGTAATATGATACAGTGTCTTGTATCATTCAAATCATCATGAAAAGGAACTACCTTCAGTAGTTTCAATGACTAATAGCTCCAGCTGCCAGTATCAGTAATTCTGGGTAACTCATGGTCTTATTTCAGCAGTAGAAGAAAGCTGTGGGAGCTGGGATGCTGAAAGCTGCTAGCAATGGCAAAAGCTGTATTAGAAATTTTCTTGAAACTCCTGTCTGAAACAGGTTGAAAATAGTGTAAAAGGTTCTCTAAACAAGTTCTTTCAGGTCATTCCACTCTCCCATTGAAAACTGAAACTCACTGAAGTTTGAAAGTACTTTTTTGTTTTAAATAAAACATAATGAACTTTAAAGAACAGATATTTGTTTCCTGTTACTGGTGCCTTTATGGATACTATTCTCAAAAAGACCTGAAGTGATTTAATTGCATCTTTTCTTTCTAAAGCCATGTAAAAATTATATGGCACCATTTTTTATTTTTATTTTACACTTTTTTGTAGCTGTCTTTGGTTTATTGTCCAGTTTGGGCACCATGGTTCACAGAGATACATACATACTCATGCTTATTTTAAATTTGGTTAAGTACTTTTATATAAAATTATCTGTCCCATCCTTATGCTTAATTTTGCATGCAGAGATGGAGCCCATTTATTTTGCCTCTTAGCAGATGGCTGGGAACTAATGAAGAGAATATAAAGCCAAAGTTCTGTCTTTAACACACCTGCCTTTGCAGCCAAGCAGCAGAGGCAGCACAGTGACATAAATTGGTCTGGATATATTTCACAGTGACTTATTGTGCGTGAGAGCAATAGGGAAGTAGGCAGCAGACAGATGTTTTTTTTCAGTGACATCTAGGCTTCTCTTCTGCTCTATGCCCTATGTTTTTGTTGACAGCAAAAGAAAAAAAAATGCACTCTGATTTCTGCATCCAGTCTATCTGTGGTTTGAAGAGCTGATATCTTTTCCCAAGAAGGTTTTCATGCTTTTCAGTCTCATTTCTACGTACTATTCTGGGCAGAAGATATACAGTCTCATACAAGGTTCTTTATTCTTTCATAGAAGAGTTGCAAACCAAATTTTTCAGCATGATGGATAGTTTCTAGGAAAAGCTTCTACTATGTAGAAGGAGAAAGAAAAAAATAAGTTGAGCCTTAAAGCTGGTGTACACCCTTTACCTCCTTTCCCCTTCTGTCCCATCTGGGTTACCAGAAGCAATATGATCATATCTGCCCAGCTGCTTCACAGCCTGTTAGCTCCTTGATATGTTACTGTGCCAGGACTCCTCTTGCTGATCATACTTAAAACTTCTTTCTTCATGATACCTGTTTTCAAGGTTACATGAATTCTATCACCAAAGAGTTTGCTTAGCAGTTAGTTCTAGAGGAATCAGATGGAGAGCAATGATACAAGTATTACTTTACATATCCATATCTGCAAATTCCATAAAGCTCAGAGAACTCACAGTAAAGAAAACTTAAGCTTGCTCAAGGGGGCTACCCTCAAGAGCATGAAAGAAGAGTAAGTGGGGAGACAATCTGAGAGAAATATTAGAAATATTAGAGAAATATAGAGAGGAGAAACAGAATGGTGCATGGGATATAGAAAAAGGAGGATTACAGGAGGCAGTGAGTAGGTGTCATCAATAAATTTTCTTTGTAATAGTTAATAATCCCAGTTCAGATCTAGATCCAGAAATATTTTACTGACATTGGAATGAAACAATGAAGCACAGCTTCTGTGAGGATTTGCTGATTTGGTTTTTTGCTTTGACTTTTCCCCCCTCTGTGGTTTCCATTCAGAGGGACCTAAAAAGCTCAAACTCAGACTCTGACAAACCCAAGACATGAAGCCAGGTTACTGATTGTAAGCATATGAGGGTGCTGAGTGTACTCTGAGTTCATGCAAACACACAGCTTGACTCATTGTGACTTACAAATCAATGCAAGACCTTCAAGAACCATTGTGGGGTTTTTTTTATATTTTAAATTTTTTTGAAATAAACCCAATGAAAACACCCAAGGCTAATTTTCAGGTTTGCTGTGAATTCAAGGGAAATTTCTTTTAGACCTAGATTTCCTAGGAGACTTGCACTTTGTAGATAAAAGGCCATTCTCTGCTTAGGACTGTGGAAGCCTGTTACTGATATGTGTGTGTGAACTAATAATACTAAGAGAAATATGCAGCCTTTGGGTTTGAATTCAGAACGGGCAGAATCCAGTAGGTCTGGTAGTAGCAGTAATAATGTTTGGAGAGAAGTGCAGGAGAAGACGTTTCCTCCCTTCTTCCACCCTTTGCTGGATAGTCACTGTCTCAATGGAGAATACAGAGCTAAACTGACTTTGGTCTGATATATGGATGTTATTTAATGCTTGTGCTTCTTTTGGTATTCCAAACTCTTTCATAGGTCAGAAATTTAAGAGCTGATATGCCATGAAAATATCAGGGATTGGTTCCTCAAAGCTGTACAAGTAATTATTTTTTTTTTCCTTAGGGAGAAAAAAAAGTATTTCTCCTTATAGAGAAGTCTTAGTTTGCATTACTAGCATCAGTCAATGTCTTCAGCAGTTTAATGGGGATGTAGAAGTGCACTGGTTGCATTCAATTATAACTGTGCTGTTTAGTTATGACTGGTTTTGGCAGGTTATCTATCTACAAAGAATGATTTCTGGTTTTACAGATCCAAAATGTATTGCTCTTTAATAGAAAACAGTGCTTTTCTTTTGTATTCAAATTACATATTAGTGTGATAATCAAGAAATAATTGTTTCAGTGTGTCTTCAGTGCTTCTGCCAAGTTTTGTGGAACTGCTCAAGGATGCATCTTTCATCCTTTAAAGAACTGCCATATTATTGGTCCTTTTCTCACACTTCACATAAGCTTTTAATTGAACTGAATGATTTATGATCAGTAATCAGCCACACAGATGTTGCCAACAAATTTTTCTTATTGCTAATGATTAGCATTGCTGGCTGAATATTTGCATTTTAACTTCAGGCATAGGTGAGAGGTGAGTTACAGACTGATGCTGCAGAGGGTGAAGCTGGCAGGTTTGGCATCCTCAAAACCTCAGTGCTCAAGTTCCTTTCCCCTATTAAGTCCTACCCATCTAGAAAGGATGGAAGGACCTGTAGTTTCTTGTCTTGCCATGGGAAACAGAGATGTCCTAAAGTTTGTCCCCACAGTGTGGAATTAGGAATAACAGAACATTCTCAACTGAAATTTATAATAATTTCCTTTTCTTTTATTTTTATGTTTTTAAAACTGTGCTTGTTGTCACCATTTTGAGGCACTGGAATTCCACGGGAAATAGGCATGTCTGAATAAAGTGTAGGCTACAAATTGTTGCTGCTCTTTTATTTAAGAGATGATTAAGTGTGATTGGTACCCTGTCCTGTTCCAGGATAGGCATATGCTTTACCAAATCACCAGCACATTGCCATGAAACGATCCCATCTCAGCTGGGCTGAGACAGGGTAGTCCTTCATCCTGCTGGCACAGAGAGGAGAAACAGAATGGTGCATGGGATATAGAAAAAGGAGGATTACAAGAGGCAGTGAGAAGGTGTCATCAATAAATTTTGAACACATTCAGTCAGGAAACTAGTAGCTTTCTTGGCAAAAGACTGTATAGGTCTTTAATTCCTTGGCCTCCTTTGAATCATCTTGAACTACCATTTCAGGCATTGCTTTTATGGAAATACCCCAATTATAGACCTGCAGAAGCCTTTAAAAGAGAGACACTTGAGCCCTGTCACTACTGCTGAAGGCTGCAGTGGGTCTCGCATAAACCAGACACTGAAAGAAACAGTTTAGTTTCCTTGCTTGACATCACTGTGCCTGATCATGTGGCTTTTGGAGAGAAAACACAGGAAATGAAATAATGCCAGGTAAAATATGCCTGCAGAAGCAATACCAAGAATCCTTGAGAAAACAATGACAAGCAGGGGATGCAAAACATCCTGATGGGAGAGCGAAGAGGAGCTCTGCTTGCCTGGCATCTGACCTGGTGGCAGCCAGCCCTTATGGGGAAAAGACCTTTCTCCAGATACACATAACTGACTAGTTTACAGTAGCCATAGGTGTGAAAAAGATACGCTGAGGGATGTGTGGCCATGCAGAGGTTGCAGTGGGCAGCAGCAGTGTGTTCTTGGGGCTGTGCTGGGGTCAGTGTGCTAGGTCCTGTGTCCTGGGACAGAAGAGCCAAAAATCCAGCCTGAGGCAACATGACTACTGCAGAACCTGTGAATTCATCTGACAGATTCAGGACTTTTGTTTTGTCTTCTGCTAACAAAAAATAACATAGGATACTACACATACACACATAAATAAAGTGAAACCAGAATATTGCACGCTATGCATCATAAATGAGGCAAGGATATCGTATACCATAGCACAGACAATATACTATGAGGGCCATCTTGTGGTCAGAGAAAGTTTATTCTCTGTGAGCATAGGGAAAAAAAATTCCCGAAATTTATTCTGTACCTGAAGATACTGTCAGCTACATCATAATTCTTAGAACCACAAAATGGTTTGGGTTGAAAGGGATCTTAAAGATCATCTAGCTCCAAACCCCCTGCCATGGGTAGGGACACTTAGACCAAGTTGCTCAAAGCCCTATCCAATCTGGCCTTGAACACTTAACAAGGATGGGGTATCCACAGCTTCTCTGGACATCCAGTTCCAGTGCCTCATCACCCTCACAGTAATAAATCTTTCTAATCTCTAGACATGATCTTTTTCAATTTAAAGCCATTCCACCCTGTCCTACCACTACAGGCCCTTGTGAGAAGCCCACTTCCAGATCTCTTGTAGTCTCCCTTTATGTAGTGGAAGCTGTTATAACGTCTCTTTGGAGCCTCATCTTGTCCAGGCTGAACAGGTCCATCTCTCTCAGCCTGTCTTCATAGCACAGGTGCTCCAACCCTCTAAGCAACTTCACAGCCCTCCTCTGGATTTGCTACAACAGGTCCTTGTCTTTCTTATGCTGGGAGCCCTGGAGCTGGATGCAGTACTCTAGGTGGGGTCTTACAGAGTAGAGGGGAAGAATTACCTCTCTTGACCTGCTGACCAGACTGCTTTTGATGAAGCCTAGGACACAGCTGGCTTTCTGGGCTGCAAGTGCACCTTGCTGGGTCATGCTGAGCTTCTCATCCACCAACAATCCCAAATTCTTCTCCCTGGGGCTGCTTTAGATCCATTGTCTGCCCAACCTGTTTGGAATTGGGATTACCTCAGACCAGGTGCAGTACTTTGCACTTGGCCTTGTTGAATTTGAGGTTTGCATCAGCCCATCTTTCAGGCCTGTCAAAGTCCCTCTGGATGGCATCCCTTCCCTCCAGTGTGTCAAAATTAGAAATTGGTTCTGATATGTTGTAACGAATGGAGCTGCTCTGCTGCTGGTCATTAATCAGGTCATTAATCCTCAAGTGGCTGACAGCAGCTGTGATGCTGTGCCAATAAACAAAATAATATGTTCCATGGGTTGGGAAGGCAGTCATAGACTAATAACTGCAGTCAGAGTTTTCCTTTGATGAATATTTTATGCCTATTTGCTTAGGAAATTTCTTTCATCCTCTGCATTGTATAAAAGATTTTTGAAATCTGTGGATTAAATACCATTAAAGTGCTAGAGTTAGAAATGCTATTAGTCATTGTCAAATAACAGTTCAAACCAACAATCAACATCCTTTTCATGGTTATGATACAATGAACCCACTCTGTGTGAGATAGATTTCTCAGCTGCATGGCTCTTTAGTTCTATATCCCTATGTTCTAGGTGAAAGAAGCCTGCCAATTCAAATTTAAATGTATTATCCATCACAGATATAGAAAATCAAATATGATCTTCTCCATATCACCTGATCCATTGTCAGAATTACTCCATTTCTCTTTTTTTTCTTTTGGTGTGCTTCCCAGTGAATCCAGATGCCTCCTGAAGAACCCAGGAACTTTTCTTTACTGCTTCCCTAACGGGAACAGTCTGCCAATGGTGCTGGGCAGGCACAGCTTTGCTAAGTTTATGGGACTATGATCCATGGTCAATTAACCAGGCTTTTTTGGTTCTAGAAGAGGTGCGTTTACAAAAAAACAGCCCCACCATCTGGTACCATTGGCTGTAGGTCTGCTGTAGATCACTCACAGTGAACAAACATTTTTCTCATTTGTCAGCCAGCCTTTGTCCACACGCAACTGACTTTTCTAATAACATTAAGTGTTCCTTATTGTACCATTTTACTGCTACTTATGGATTATTTAATTCTTTTAATGGCTCTGCAATGGTTCATTTGCTTTCTAAAATCATTCTTTAAAGTACTTGTGCAGATGGGAAAAGACAGTGTTGATTCCTCCTGCAAGGAGCTGTTGATAGATTCAGGGATGCTGGCTGCTGAGCACTGCTGTAAATATTCACTATCTCAACTCTGCAGGCTTAGCCTCTTTGTAGGGTGTTTGGGAATATCTGATAGTGCAGAATATAAAAGCAGAGCAGAGGGAAAGCTGCTTTCAGCTTCCAAATGAAAATGACTGATTATAAAACCTGTATTTTAATGGCATTGTCTCTCCCAGGAACATTTGAAAGTTACGCCAGCAAAGTCCCGAGCAGATTTTATGGACCAGGCATATCCATAGGTTGTGCAGGCATGTGTCATTCACTGGCAGTGTGTGTATCGATTCCCAGAGTCTCAGTTTTATAGCTCTCTGTTCATCTTCTCCACAGTGCTACCAGTTGCCTGGTCTGGAGAGACAGGCTGTCTACATTAGTCATGAACCAGCCCAGGAGAGATCTCACTTGGAAGGAGGTTTCAACAGCAGCTATTCAGTAAAGACTCAGTTGGCCTTGTTAGGAACATGATGTGATGAACCAGCCTGGATCCTGGCTGCCTGCTCAGGGAGGGAACCACTGTCACCTTTCCAGGAGGGAAAATGAGTTGCAGCATCAGTAGTGGTGGCACATGTCTCCCTTTCCAGCTCTTTCTGTGTAGGGCAGCAGCTATGATGCTCTCACAGTGCCCTCTGCTGCAGGTTCATCATTTGAATTACAGCAGGGCCCTCCATCTGCTCTGCATCAGTTTGGAAAGCAGGTACTGCTCAGAGGGTCAGACACCTGCACTGAAGCACGTCCATAGGCAAAGAAATCACACAGTAGAGGGAATGTGAGCTGAGTGAGTTGTGGCATTAAATGTGTTTAAGAATTTGTATTTTCTTAAAAACAAAAGGATTTCTTGTGTCTATCTGTAAGAATACACAAGTATTAGAATATTTATCAGAGATATTGGTGAGTTTTCTTGTGAATCACTGAATCACTGAGGCTCTCTGTAAGAGATGGAGAACACAGCCATGTAGAAAGCACATTGGGTGTATGTATACAACTAGTGTACGCAGAACACTCATATTCTTGAATGGTCTGGTAAGGAATAAAAATAATAAAAAACCCCGGCCTTAAGAAATTCAGGTTAGAATTGGTTCAAATAAATAAGACCTTTTCTTTCAGATGAAAGTACACATATTGAGATCAATAGATTTGCACACATGCAAAGTCAATTGATTTCTTTTTTCCCCCTGACACAATCAAGATTCTTCAGCTATAAAACACCTGGCTCCAAACTTGCTTGGGACCCTCTCAGCATAGGTGAGTGAGAATTTGAGAGGGCATTTTGACACAGTTCTGGAGCTTTTGGAGAGGTAAAGATACTTGAGTCTGAGGTCAGTTTGAAGGACATGGCTTCATGATAACTTTTGTCTGTCTAGTTGGACTTTTCCTCAGCAGATGCAGGAAACCTGATTTCAGTTTTCTCAGGGAAGCTGTGCATAGGAATGGGGAATTAGTGGCCTTGTATAGGGCAGCAGCCAGCTCTGAAATACTGTGGGTATGGGGGGAGCTTGGTGTGGATGGACTGTGCTGCTGAATTTTGTGTCTTGACTAGGAGAGAGGCAAGGCAAGAGGCTGAGTCCCCTTTCTGACTGCACCAAAAAGATAATTTACTCCCTTCTCCTTTTTAATTTTGGTGGAAGTGTGTCAGGATGTAAATATTTTTCCCACTTGTTCATTTCCATTTCTGACAGCATTTATAGTAAATGGTGAGCACACAAAATTATAGCTCTGTAGTGGGTAAGAAAGCTGCTTGCTGCAATCAAAATGAGACAATTAGACATTTGACAACAGACTTTGGTGCTTGCACAGAACAGAATAAATGAGACATGTCAGGAATTATTCTGACACCATACCCAAAGATTTGGGGGCACCTTGCCAGACCTCGAGCCAGATTTTTAACCCTCCCATCTTCTTATAGCATTGCCACTTTGTAATAAAATGTCCCCACTTAAAGAAAACACAAGATTTTTCCATCTGTGACTGTGCTAAATGCTGTGTCCTGTGCTGAGATGTTTCAGAGCATTTGGTTTGCTCTTTGGAGGGATTGAAGCTGTATTGTCTTCCTCTTTGTAGGGAATAATTGTCCCTTTGCAAAAAATTGCAGTCAAACATCTAACTACTGCTATCTACTATACTCTCTAACAAAAGCTTCAGCATATTTTCATATTAATAGCAAAGAACACTGGGCATTGACATGTTCCATAGTATTAAAATTTTAGCAAAGATAGGAAAAATCAATAGTGTCAAATTCTTGAACAGGCATCATCAAATTAATTGTTGAAATCTGGTTAATACTAATTGATTGTGCCATAGCTGGCACGTATTTTACATAAGGATATAGTTCAGAAATGGTTAATGCAATTGATTAATTATTAATAGTTACTTCTACAAAAGCAGATCTTAGTGTTATTGACTACAAATAACATTCAGACAAGCAAGTCAGTATCAACAATATATATCAGTGCCTAGTGTTTTACATTGATTTACTTTTAGGTCTCTGGAACTTTAGACTATTCATGTGTAAAGCATGCTTTTAACACTTTAATTAATTAGTTTATCTAAAACAATAATATAGAGTGGGACCCAGTGCCCTTGGTGCTGTCTGGTTCATTATCATCCTGTTACCTTTTTGGCAAACAATGCAAAAATTTCATTCTGTAATAACTCCTCTTGGATTTACTAAGGAGAATGAGAAAGAGAAAAGATAAAGGATATAGAATGAGTGCTATGTTTGCAATTGTGCTCACTTTTTTTGTCCCCTGTGACAGTATAAGTTTGATGTAATATTTAAATACAAGCAAAGCAAAGTCATTGATACAATTTCTTCCTTGTGCCGTGATCTATTTAGGCTGAATTCTGTTGACAGCTGAGTAACACTGTTACCTGCCAGTATGATTACAGCAGTGTCCGCCTTCATTTTCAAATCCAATTTGCATTTAATAAAATGAAAGATGAAAGCAACCTGGCTGAAAATGCATCATCAGCACAGGCTTGCTGAATAATGGATTTGAAAGACTGGAAAGAAGTCACCAAAGTAGTTACAACATTGAAGTGAATCTAGGTCAGAGAAACTTCAGCATGACTTATTGCAAGCTGATGACATAAATCATCCAGAAGAGGCCAGGGAAGACCAGCTACCAAGCTTATTTATTGTAAAAGAGATTGGCATTAATGAGCTGGAGGAGCAGAATGCATCCATCTAGGGTCAAAATACTGGCATGTCCTTCAAAGTAACAGTGACTGTCCAGAAAATGCTATAGCCAACATATCCAGAAA
>NW_008673455.1:1807-18132 GCF_000695815.1 Acanthisitta chloris | reverse complement strand
ATGCAATGTCATCCCAACATATTGTATTGCTCCTTCTGTGCAGCACCAGGGAACACGAGAGCTGGAGATGGCTAAGCTGTGACTGCCATGGGCTCACCCACTGCACTGGCAAGGTCAGCAGGCCTGTTTGGGGAGTGGGAATGGGAGGCTGAATGCTGCAGCTGTTGCTGCTTTTACAGCTTGGCTTTTCTGGGTGCAGCTGACATTAACTGTTTTATCCTGGCTCTGGCTGCATTTCTGTAGTGCTGTGGTGGATGTGAGGGTGGTGATGGAAAGCCTGTGGCAATGGCACTTAGAGATCTTAGTGAACCAAAAATCAACCCTTTGTGAAAAGTGCTGGATATCTCTCATTGTGCTTCTCCTTTTAGGGCACAGGCATGGGAAATATTTCAGCTTTGGTTCATGTGGGTTGAATTATTGCTGTTTGCTGTCTTTGAGTGAGAGGATTGAAAGTTTGTGGTTTGGGGACTAGCCTTGATCAAGGCCTTTTTTCTCCTCTGGGGGATAAAATCTTCAGTACTCAGTTGGACTGGGATGTTTTCCAGTGCAGTTTTGTTTTCAGCATGATTTCCGTTTTAGCTTCCATTTCTAAATCAAAAGACTTTGCAGTGATGATTCTGGATGCAAAAGACTGGAAGTAATTGGATTGTGGGGGATTGGATATCAGGCACCTTCTGTAGCAATGTGCATATGTTATTTTCTTTCCTTTATCTGCCTTACTTGTAAGGCCTGTTACCCAACTGTCATTTTCCTGGCTGGATTTCCTGGTTTGCGTTTGTATGCGAAAGTATTTATTTCTTTTCTGTTTACACCTGGTACTTGTAAGTGTCTTAATTTTGGGGTTTTTTTCTTGACATGCTCCTGTGATGCTTTATTTCATAAAAGAGTACACCTGGCAGGGAAGCCTTGTTTAGCTCATCAGTTCTCGAGAGTGTGTATTGGACAAAAAAACTTCCTGATGTTTCTGAAGGCGTAAATGAGTTCAGCTACATCTAACATTCAGAATGGCAAGTTATTTTAGTGGTAGTTTTTTGCAGGAAATTATAATTATATAACAGTCATTCTTTCAAGTTTTAGTACCACATGGATTGCAAGGCATGGAGGAAACTCTTTGGTTTCAAAGATCTATGTTATCTTAAAAGGGCTCTGACTTGGTTTGGGTGTTACTGCTGGCACCATCCCTATAATGTTTGTGATTTTAACAAGCTTTTAAAAGTTCAGCTACATAAAATATGCTTCTGAAGCAAGGAAGGAGGACTTGAATATACCTAACCAGTGAAGGTGAGCAGAAAAACTGTATAAATCTTTCTGTGGGAACTGATGTAACTGGAACTAGGATGTCAAAACTTTCAAGGGCCTGATAGCTATCAGAAGGACCTTAAGTGAGGGGAAGCTTTTGTTCAGTAGAGCTAATGAACAGCTCACTGATGTTAATAGGATATTTTTCATGTAGTTCGAATTTTTGGACTTTGAATCAGGTCTAACATTCTCATTGAATGTGTGATATTGCAATCCTTCTGTTGTCATAAGAATGACACCTTCTTCGGAGGAGATTATTTTCTTTTGGAAAGGGAGGGACTCATGAAGGAGATAATTGATAGTCTTAAATCCTGTACTTTGGAAATTCAAGTTATCTTTATAATCCTCACAAAATGGGAAAGATGTCTAGCAACTTCACAATACTTACAGCAGACCAGATAATGGAGTAATTATTTTACAGAAAAGCACATTCTTTATTGCAAAGATGAGCATTTAATTCTATCTATACACAGCTTTGCAATAAAGGTAATAATTTCCACCAGAACATGTATGATTAACTGAACAACTCAGTAAAGAGTTGTCAATCCTGAATGTTCTGGTAGCAAGGAAAGAACAAGGACACCTTGTCTCTGATTATTGTTATTGGGGTGGGGGTTGGCAGAAAGATCTTAGGAATAGTGTCTCAAATCACCTTAGGTGTATCCTTCAGATCCACAAAAGAGAATGGCATGCAAGGGGAATAAAGAAGCTAAAATGACTGCCTGTTTGCTGCTGAACAAACCTGTCCCTAGGAAAAATCAAACTTGAAGTAGAAGAAAAGGTCGGGGAAATTAATGATCTGTACCTGAGGAATAAATATGGAATTAGAGAGAGAAAAATTAGTTTAGGAGAATAACATTATCTAAAATTACAGTTCCTTGAAGATGATAAAGATATTTCGATATCTTTATTTCTCCCATTTTAATTGTGTTTTTTTTTAAGTTAGTAAGAATCAGAAAACTGAAGTTCTAAGCAATTTTTTATAAATATACTGGAAATTATATTATTTTTTCTAATAGTACATATGTGTAGATTAGTAATCTAAAAATTGATTCTATTCTTTGCTACTGCTTAAACTGATAATTGCATTAGTGGTTGATAATCTATTAATGACAATTTAGATTTCATGTACTTTGGATAAAAGACATGCTTGAAACAAGAAAAGAAGCATTAGAGATGTGTACCATGATCCTCAGGGTGCTGGTAAAATACTTGGACAGAACACAGTGGAAACAAAAGTAAATTTTTAGGAACAAACATTTGTACTTTACAATTTCTATCAATGTTATGTCTTTGGAGAGCTGTGGGTCACAGCAGCAGGAAACACTGTGCCTATTCAAACATCTTTGGAAGGTGAGCACTGCAGTGCTCTTTAGGGCAAGCTGTGCCGAGTGCTACTCCCGTCACCACAATACAGAAGATAAAGGAAGCTCATTTTCTTCTGCCTGAGATTTTACATTGTGTGGCACGAATTCTGATGAGCTTTTGCTTGCATGTTGTGTAAGCAGTGGAACTATCTGCAGTATTTCAGTTTGTTGATGTCCTGTGGCATTGAATTCCACAGACTGTATTTTGAATGAAGTGTGGGTTGTTTTATTGTTTTTGCCTCTAACTTTCCTGTATCCTCTGAATTTGAACATTAGTTTGGGAAGACAAAGGAGTGTGATCTCTGTTTCCTGAACCCTGTTGCAACTAGAGGTCTTTTATGGGAAAAAAGCACCAGCAGAGGACAAGGACAAGAATGTACTTGTTGGTGAGCACACAACCATAGCAAAACACCAAGACCTGTGAACAGTTAGAACAGTCACATCAGGGTTTAATTTGCTGATCTGCTGTTGTCCAGGTCCCCTTTGGTGGCAGAGATGGGGTCTGAATGGATGGGGATTGTATCTCCATCTTCCTGAGGGTGTGCTGACTTTTGAGGCATTAGTACTTTGCTACCTATGCTCACACAGCTTCTTACTTGTTAGCAAGGTGTTAATGAAAATGCAAAGGATGTATCTGTATTCTATATTTATTGAGTAATGTTGCTAAGAAGCAGCTGAATGTTTCTTAGTACCAGGTATTCTTAAGTGATGTAATTTAATGTTTTCTTATGCAACCTGAGAAGATTTGCCATGGTACATGTTTTATTATAAAATGATTGTACAAATAATATTGAACTCTATTTAAAGAACCCTGGTTATGCAATAGCATTGTGCCAGTAAAAGAATCAGTACAAACATTCAGTCACTCTCTTGTGTTTGTGAAGCCTACACATACTGTGAAGGTAGATTCTTATTAGGTTGGAGTTCTGAAATGAGATGTTGCCCTCTATAACATTTATCATGTTACCTACCTGAGCTGGCCTGTATGGAAACACATCACCCAGCTACCAAACTGATGAACCAGATTAATACATCTTTGTTCTTTTCAACTGGTAACAGTGAAAGCCATTTTTGGAATCCTTTACTCATTCTGTTTTTTTCTGCCCCTTCATGCTGCTGATGTTTGCCCTATTGAAACTTACAGACCATAGTGAAGTCCATGCCAGACCTCGGCTCTCAGTGACTCATTAAAAGGTATAGATAAATGCTATAAAGCTGTGGATTTGGGGTTTAAGGAAATCTAAGCCACTACAGTGGAAAAAGTACCCTGTAACAAAAATATAAATCTCAAATTGCTTCGGAGTCTAAAGCTGCAGACCAGACTGGGAGCGTCCACCCTTAGACGTGTACATTTTTTTCAACACAGAGATGAAAGAAAGCAACTGGCACCCAGAGAAGCCTTTGCAAACCTTTTTGTAATAGGGACTGTAAGGTGTGTGTGAGAGGAAAGGCAAACCTGATGTCTCTAAAAATGAAAAGAATGAGCATGTCTATATGGATGCCATACAGACGTGGAAAGGGCGGAGTTTAAATTTCATACTGGTTAAGTCCTGTTAAAAGTACAAAAGAATGGGCTCTGAACCCTTGACTTCTGCTGGTTCATAATCCACTTAAATGTTTAAATGTGTATATTGGTGATTGGATCCTTAACATTACTGCTAGATATTTTCAGCTGTCTCAGGAAGGGTTTTACTACATCCCATTCTCTGATCAGCTAAAATCTTAGTGAAAATCCCATTCTTTCTCCAGTGATAGTTTTAATAAGGAATGGTACATAATGAGACTGACATCTCCCAGTTTGCTTGGAGTGGAAAAAGACACTTCTTTAGAAGCAAATATTGCATGAAGAAACAAAATTTCCCAAAGAAATAGACTTTAAAAGGAATATTTTCAATGAGGTCTATCACTGAATAGTTGAGCCCAATGCTTGTATTTATGAAATCATGCTTTATCTGTGAGAACCCCAGTGATGAGTCTCAGGTAAAGTTCAGACACACAACTCCCTGGAGAACATCAGTGAGCATGTAACCCCAGCTCTCTCTCTCCATCTGCAGGCTAGGTAACAAACTTTCAAGTGACAGTAGCATGAAATTAAAACATTCCCTTGACATCAGAGACAATAATTCAGCCTTTGATTCCAAGTGAAAGCACAGACACTGGTCACTGTGACAGAAGTAATTTCAAAACAAGTGTTAGGGAGCACTCCATGGGCTACAAGTTTATTGCCTTTTATATCTTTTCTATCATTTTTATTCTGCCTGGATTTAGATTACGCAGGAATCTTGGAAAAAGTCTTTTAAATTATCTGTGACTGAATGGAGATAATGTTGTACATATTTGAAGCAAAGTATATGCATCCTGCCACATGAAGACTTATTTCTCAGCATCATTATCAAAATTTTGGCTTATTTATGGGTAGATGACCTAGTGATTCAAAGACACCTTTTGATAACACAGAATAAGATATGTGAAAACAGCCTGACACACTAGTCAGGACTTTGCAGTCTGAGTTAGGGATACCTAACCAAAAAAGGACACTAACCTTGTTTGCAGACTTTTTTTGCATCCGGCTGAACAGTGAAAATTTGTTCTGGCAAAGCTGTTAGTATGGAGAAAGGCAAAGGGCAAAAGCAGGGTATGATAGAAAAATAATTCAAACAAGAAAAGCAACAGCTGGTTCCAGTTGGGTCAACCCAAATACCGGTTTTTGACACCCATGCACAAAGAGGCAAAGGTAGGTTGGCTAGGAAAAGGCACAGATAAAATTGATGTGCTCTCTAAGGGATGCAGTTTGCTGAAATTCCAGAACTTGAGAGTTTTTGTAGATCATAAAAATGTCAGCACAACAGTCTGTTCTATGATCAGACTTTATAGAAACTGTTATTTTAAATATGCCTATAAAAATCTGTAAGTAATGCAAAAGATTAGTGAGGACATTGATATGATTTTACTTGTGTGGAACTGACTAGTCCAGTGCTTTTTGATGCCTTTGTTATGCTTAATAGCTACAGAAAACCAGTAATTCCAAAGATGACAAAGTCCATGAGACCAGTTAAAGATTTGTCTTCTTGTGCTTCTTTTCCTTTATCTGAAAAATGGAGATAAAAGCAATTTTCTTGTACTCTTGTTTGTCTTGTTTGTTCCAACCCTGGGCCTTGTATGACAAGGACTATCATTTCTGTTCAGGCATCTCTCTGACCTCAGTAGCCCTGACCTCAGGGTGGTGTTTCCAAGCACAACAGTAAAAACTATAACAATATTAATGTTGCCAGTAATAGGCATGGCATCTGACACGGGAATATATCTGTAAATATTTTTTTTTGCTTGCCCTTTCAAGAGAAAAGAAATATTTCTAAACTACTGGAATGTCATCTTTTCTCTTTTCTTAATAAGAGCTGTGTCCATGGTTACCTTGCTGCTGCCAGTCATGCCAAGTGTTGTTATCAAGGTCTGACTGTTGCAGTCATACATAATGAAAGTGATGGTGTTTATGGAGGTTTTATTAGTTGAAATTATATTCCAGCTGAAAGGTTTTCTAAAGATGAAATGAAATTTCGTTTTGCATTAAACTGGAAAGAGTATGAAGGAAAAAATCCTATTAGAGACAATGCACTGTATGCAGGTTTAGAAATTTGACCCTCATTTTGGAAACTAGTCTCTAATCTTGCTGTGCAAGCAATGTATGCCACACTATAATAGCACAGCCATAACATCAGGTTTTAAAAACTGCACATTCAGTGTGGCAGATTTCCTTGGAAATGATCTAAGTTTTGTGGACTGTGAGTCAAAGACAGGTTTGAGTAAAAAAAAAAAAAAAAGAAAAGTTTATTGGGGAAACTGGTGACCCACTTTTAATGTTGCACTGCTATATCTCCTTCCTGGTTATTTGCAAGTGTCTGACACTGAGTGAAATTGCATGGCAGTTAGTCCTTGTGTCAACTAGTTATGACTGTGGTTGGGCAAGTGGCTTCTCTTGAACTAACTAAAATAGACTCATGTTCTCCTAGGAAGTCATGTAGTTGTCTTTGATACTTGAATCTTAGGTATTTCTCTGCCCCTCTGAATTCCAAGTGCCTTGCAGGTCTAAGTGCACCTATGCCCAAACTGCTTCAGTTAGATGGGATATTGCAGAGTGAAACTGAGGGCTAATTCTCTCAGGAGGTACAGGATACTCTGTAATTGCAGTCAAGGTATGTAACTTTTGGGTGCCCAGACTCCCCATAGGACCAGCAGGGCTCAGGAGTGGGATTCCTGAAAGCTTGTATGCTCAGAGCCACTTCAGTGGGCCAGGAGGAAACATCCTTTCCATTGCATAGGCACTTAACTCCAGACAGTAGGCAGAAAGCTTTGTACACAAAAATCCTCCATCCAGGGAGGAGGAATGAAGCAGTACCTCTTGCATGCTCCCTGATCTCGGGGTGCTGACCTGGAAATGTAGCTCTCCAAAAAGTCCTATCCCTGCTATAGAGAGGGTAAGATGTATTAATAAAGACAAGGGCAGAAGAGTTATAACATATTATTCCCTGTCAAATCATCTTTACTCCCAAATGCTCCAGGAAATTTATTTTAAAATTCTTTAGGCTATCATTCCAGGGTAGAGGATTCTCAGTTTTGTGTTCCTTTTACTACATCCTAATTCAATATTACTTGAAACGGGGATTATGCCCCAATTAAATGGATGACTGGTGTAAACATAGAACATCTTTGAAATTAAACAAGAAGGATTCCTGCTCCAGGTGCAGGCAGTGCCATGAATATCAGCGATATCTACAGTCTTAATTTAGAAATGCATAATAATAGCAAAGCAGGAGTAGTTACATTAATGTTACTATTACACATAACTTCTCTCTGACCCAGGGAATGGTAAAAGGAGCTCCTACCAAACTACTTCAGTAAAAAGTGAAGAAAGTGTGTCTGCACTGTGCCATGGAGAGGCAGTGTAGAGACATTTAAGCCGTTGCAGAACTGAAGTAATACAACTGCACCAGTACAATTGCAAATAAGGTCTGTCAGGAGGACTGGCATCATTATCTAACCTAGTGATTATGGAACTTGGCCAGGAGTGATGTATTTGTGGTCCCAGTCTCTATGTTCTCAATTATTTCTGGTTTGTATTTTTTTTTTTTAAAAACAGATGCCATCTAATGTTAGATGTTTGAACATCTTGGGGCAGAAACTGAATCCCAGGTCTCTTTCACTCAGATCCAGGGTTGTGCTTTGTTGTAGGCTCTGCATTTTCCCACAGAAGGTAGAAGCTGTAGTTTCAGCCCTTCTCAGCAGGGAAAAGCCTGGAACCCAGGTCTGCTGCTTCCTAAGCAAATACTCTACTCAGGTATTATGCAAAAGGCCGTGTCCATGAATAAAACTTGGCATGCATTAAGATTGCTCAAAGCATACCAAATAAATCAGACTCTTCAGGAGGGACAGCTAGTTTGTAAATCCCAAGCAGCCTTTGTTGACACAGAAGTGCTTAGATTGTCAGCTCAGCTTGGATTTTTCAGAAATCTAGTGCAAAATCCCTTTGTGTCTTCAGTTTTCATTACCCTCTGAGCTGTGAGGCAGAGTATCCGTGTTCAGCATTCAGGATGAGGTGCACTTCAGCTCTTTGCCTGTCCTGGGCACCTATAGCAGCTGCACCCTTTCCTGTAAAAGGCTTTGTGCCCAAAAAGTTGGAGCAGAGTGAGAGTAGGAGCAGCACTGGCACTGTTTAAGGGCACAAGTCTGTCAGTGGGCAGCACGTGGTGAATCAGGATTCAGCACAGGAGACTGGTGAATGTGTCAACAGGGAAAGCACAATTACATCTGCATGTAAGCAGATCCCCAGTCTGCTTACATGTTCGAAAGCTGCATCTAGAAGAAAAGGAGAAAAAAGGTTATAGATAAAACAAAGAAGTTCATTTTAAAAGAACTGTATGAGCCTAAATTTGAATTCAGTTCTGAAAGGAAAAAGCCCTTTAATGCAAACTTGAGCAGCTAATGTCTGACCCTTCCTGGTTTCCCAAAAAGTGATGCTTATTGCTTGCAAACTGAGTACTCAGAGCAACTGTTTGGAGGCTGTGACCTAAGCAGCCAGATGACTTAATAACAGGTGACAGCAAGTTCTTTTGTGCAGCTATGCTGCACTTGGCTAACTGCTCAGGATATTCTGGAAAATGATGTCTAATGTCAACAACGTTTGTGTCTTGCTTCTTGTTTCAGACATACGAAATTAGAAAGCCTGATATTACTGTCCTGAGTCAGAAACTTCTTACTACTCTGGCTTGTCTTTTCCCAGACTGTATTAATGCTCCAGTTGAGCTACACAATGGTTAACACATAGTAAATCTATTTATGTGTCCATAGTATAAAGATTGCAAGGATTTATTTGCATTTGTGGTTTATAAAACCTAAACATGATTTCCTGAATGCATGACCGTGCCATATATTGTCTACTGATATGCTCTGAAAACCAACATCCTAATAACTTTTTGCCTACTCCTAAGGCTGCTTAACATTATTGTAACGTTGTAGAGTTACCTCTAACAGAGCCAGCAGCTCAATACAGAGGTTTCATTCCCTTGTGAGATGGCAAAGCAACTCTTTTTCTCAGCTGCATTAGTTGTCTCGCTGCAGATAACTCGGCCCAGATTTGCATAGGTGTTGAATATCACAGCTGCATGTCCCAGTGGCTGCAAAAAGCACTAGGGAGTGCTCAGTGCTTTCTGAAAAATGAGACTATTCAGATTTCAAATTTACCACTGCAAATTAGAGGAGTGGAAAGTATGAGGCAATGAAGGATGGGATTTATATGCATTCTCCTGATTCCAGTATACTGGTGTGACTACTAAATATATTTTGAGATCTCCTGAGTCTTTGAGAGAATGTAATATTTTTGTCTTAACAAGGAAAGGAAGAAAATGATGGATGAAATTGGATTGCACAAATTTTATTTAAACATGCTGTCATTGATTTGCATTTTATTTCTTGGTCCAACTGGAGTAGGGAAATCTTGCTTTTTCAGCTCTGCAAGTTCTATGATTACAAGAGAACCCCCTAAAGAGCTGATAAAACATGTGTGACAACTCAAGATAAATAATTGCTTCTGGCTAATTGTTTCCAAACTACAGATGCAGCCATATCATCAAAAATCACCACAACCAGTTCATGGGACAGCTGTTTCATATAGAAATAGTGTGATTCATTTTTTATTCCTGTCCATTATATGTTCTTGGTGAATTTACTGCAATTAAGTGTAGAAAAAAGTTATTGCTTTTTTTAAGGAAGGCACTGTCAGCTGCCATCTTTTAACAGAGTATTTTTGTGCCGTGTTATTCTGCACTACAAAAAGCAGCCAGAAAGGTGTGTCAGAAAGACAGATTATCTTCAAAAACACGTGAAAGGTGTCAGTCTGGTGCCAACACAGTTCTGTGCCATTTATAATTATTTTCTGTCATATTGATCATTAACTATTTGGTAAAGATGCATGCTGATAGGAAAAAAAAATCCAAATAAGTGACAGGATACTCTGAAGAAAGTTGCTTGTGAGAAGTTTTGCCGGGCTATTCCTTCTATTACAACAAATAAACAAACTACCATACCAATAGACAAGATTCTGCCTGAATTTAGCTCTCTACCCATGGGAATGGATGTGGAACTGAATCTGCAGTGATCCTATGTGCTAATTTTCCTGGATGTTTGCTCTGTTATCTCACTTTCCTGCCTGTAAAATGGGATATTAATCTTTCCATCGCTCAGAGAATTAGTTGGGTTTTGTACAGTCCTATGGCACTATTAATGCAGGATTTCCCTTGTAATTTAACTTGCCTCTCCCTCTTTGCGCAGACACTCCTGACTACACCAGGAATCTTTCTTTGCAGAGTCAGATTTGCTGTTTTGCATTAGGTGCTGATGAATGTAAAGCTGAGATTTTCCCTGAGAATCTGGAAGCGAAGCTGAAATCACTTCAGTGAAAAGTGAGCCAGCGTGCTGAGTTTTATATCCCTAAATTAGCACTGAAGAGAAGAGGAAAACTTAAGAAGTAATTTCACAGTAAAGCCTCAGTGTGCTGGTAGTAGGAAAATAAAGTATTCTTCATCCATGAATCATGCTCACTCCTGGGGAGGAGAGATAGATACTTATTGCTCTTGCCATTTACCCTCTAGCCAGCTGTCTGGAGAAGAGTCATGCACCTATAGCCACATGTTGAAAATATCTTCTCTGCTCTCTTGAGTTGTTATAATGGTTAGAACAGAGAGGAATTGTGAAGGACTTCATTATTCTCCCCATTTAATTTTGCAGGATGCCCTTTGGTGCTTCTGCTCTGCGGTATAGCAGAGTCATTCTGATTGATGTATACATCTGGTGGATGCCAAAATAAGACTACCATTACTAAGAAATACTGACTTTGATGTCATGAATTACAAAAAGAAAGAAGAGAGCAGTAAGATCATTTTGGAAATATGAAGTAGCAATGCTTATTTATTTAGCAGATATAGCACAGAAGAAGAACACCAAAAAGCAAATAAACCCCCCTTAAAGTATGGGAGTCTAGTGCTAGCAAGCACCAGTTCAGTCTTATCTCCTATGGATACAGTTGGATGCAGCAGCAGGAGTGTTATTTTCTCTCTGCATGGTACGAGTCACTTCCACAGGAGACAATATGCAATCCTAAGAGCTAAGCGCTAGGTGTTTCATATTTGCTGAATCTCTTGCTTTGAGTCATTGATTTCTTCACATCGAATCTCATCTCTGGCCCAGTTAGTGAGCCATTAAGTGAGGAGTCTACTGTGTTGATGAAATAATAATTCTGTTTACAGAGTGCCTTCTCACCAAGGCGCTGTAGGTGCAGCACAGTATCTGCTTAATTCACACTCTTTTAATAATTAAAGCTTTTCTACCCAATGCTTTTGTGAAAAACTGAATTCTCGTGCAATCTTCAACCAGAAGCACTTGCAGAGAGGCTTCTTGGAGAGAAGTTCTTAGAAGGTTGCCATTTTTTTTGGTGCCGGAGCATCCTTTCCTCTAGAATAATGAAAACATTTCCTTCTTTAGAAGAAGGTGCTCAGACCATGTACACAAGCACATCAACTGAGAAGCAGAATGCAGCCTCCTGCACCTGTGTGAACATTGCCTTCAGGAAGCAGGGTCAGTTCCCACTGCCATGGCCTGTTCCTTGGTGGCTGTGTCAGGGGATCACTGACGTACTCAATATGTTACGCTGGTTAACCTGAAACATCTTGAGAGTGTCCAGCTTCTTCTTAATGTGTTTGTATTTCTCTGCCTCCCCTTCCTATGTTTGAAGGTCCCTTGCTAAGGAAGGGTGCAAAGATAGTAATTTCAAATCACGTTGTGTTATCCCAAACATTTTTTCTGAAGGTATCATACTATAGTATTAGGTTAATAGTTCTGGTGGCATTAGCCCACCTGTGAGTAGCCTGTTTCCTGAAAGCTACTGTGTGCCATTGTATCTAGGTGCTGACAGAGAGCTGGAGCTCATGTGGGAAGGGTCACCAGACCCCCGAGAAAGGTGGAAGCTGAGAGAAAATGTCATTGGCCAAACTGCAGCCAGGTGGCACTATTGCTGTTGTGAAGGCAAGGAAGCAACTAACACTTAAGAGTCTCCTCAAATAATGCCTCTGAAAATATTTTCCTAAGATTTATACTTTACTTCTGTCACAAAAAGCAAGGCTGGAAAATAGTTTGAGAGCTCTTTAAGATAAATCCTTTTGTGCCTTTCCTACAGATGCAAGTAATTGCAGAGAGATTTGGGATCTATCTAAGTCAGATCCTGCCCATTAAAAAATATATCTCAGCACTGGATTTGACATGCAGTGTTGACATCCTTCTTTCTATGGTAAGTCAGATGATATGTTTAGCAGACAGCTACTTTGACAACTTTCCTTCGGTGGAGCTGAAGGAAAATGTTGAAAATTTCCTGTACTTTTTGACATTTTATGTGCTTGCTGGGCTAATCTTTGAAAAATCCTGATGCTGGGGGGTCACACTACTGATACCAGAGGCAAATGCAACTTCAGAGACTGCATCTCATTGCAGTTAGGAAGCTGGACCTCCCTTTGAAGAAAAATATTGCCTTGCTTACATTAAAGTGAGAACAGACTCAGCAGCTTCTGAGCTTTGATACCAATTCTGCAGGCTTGCACGACTGCAGGATCTTTCTAAACCTATCATTTCTTTCCATTAGGAAAATCATCTGTACAAATCTTTCAGGAAATTATCAAACAGATACTGTTTCCTCCTCATAGTTTAAATTACATCTTGAGTTACTCCCTACACAGACAGTGTGGTCTTCTTTCTTTCTTTCACTTTGTTACACTAGAAACTACCTTCTGTATCTTGAGTAGTTGAATAGCTAAATGCCCATATTATGGGATAATGACTAACTCCAGATACAGACCCTGAAGCCATTATGAAGTGTTATTGAATGAGACTTGAGCTGCCTATGTGCTCATTTAGAATAAGATGAAAGCCAGTCAAGTGCCTTGTAGAGGAAGTCAGTCTAGATGTATCATTCTCTGTTAATAGGGGACACCTAGAGTGGAATCTCAACAGTTTTCTGGAAACCTTCTGAGTGGTTACTGTGAGTATATTTTTTCAAAATAATTCATTTTCACAAGGTGAAAAATATCTAGTTTACTTTCATTTGTATTGGTTTGAATAACACCATTATATATGCCGTATTTTTACTTGAATATCTGAGAAAGATGTTTGGCTTGCTCAGTTATAAAATTTTTAGGAACACACGTAATGAAGTGGCAGTGTGTTTTGACAAAGTTCCAACTGTGAATATTTTCAATGTGTCTGACATTGGTGTCTCTAGTAGAAGATACCACTACTGTATCTTTACTGAAGGTACAATTAGTCAAAGAGGCTTCTTCTCACAAAATTAGCCACAATTAAAACTGCTTATATATTACTATAGAGGTATTTGTTTTGTTAAATGACTTGGCCACGTTTGCCCTCTAGTGGCAGCGAGTTCGCAGCCAATGGTCCTCCAAGAGCCAGCCAAGAGGCACCTCTGCAGAGAACATTGCTAATGGGTTTTATTTAACACTGTGGTTTGATTTACGGTTTGGTCTATTTAGCAGCCTCTACTGTGAGCATATAAGTGCACAGGGAAGGTTTGCTCTCGCCTATGGGTCAGGGTGAAGCGTAGGCTGCATTCTTTTTTTTTCCCTCAGGGCAAGACCATGGAGGAGATCACCAAGTCTCTTATCTAGAAGATAAGCACAGCAGCAGCTGGTAGGAGCAGAGAGGGCTGAAGTTTGGTTTCCTGGAGGTTTGCTGCAGGAATCTGTTCAGCTTGTTGAGACACACTTGATTATGTAGTGCTTTCATGACAACCCTGCTTACTGCCTAACAAGGGAAAAATAAGCCCTGCAAATAGCATAATGAAGAATTCAGGCAAAGAGAAGAACTTAAAATAAGAAAGGGCTTTTCATATGAAGGAAATCTTTTGGGGAGGGAAGTGGGCAATGAAACCCAGTAGCTGTGAAATTGCTGTGTGATCACCAAGCAAGCAACCTCTCAGTCTGTCATTCAGAAAAATTATTGCAGTTTTCAGACTTGAGTCATTAGAATAGTAAGGCAGACTATGCCACATTTTTTATTTCTCATGCACAATTTTAAAAGATCTATCAGCATTTTTGCAACTGAAGAAACCTTTTTTTCCCCCTAAAATGCATGTAGATGTGGAGGAAAAGAGCAAGGTTCAATGTTTTCAGTATCATTAGTGCATCTATTGAGAAAATGGTTGAAATTGAAGGAGGATGTAATGTGGAAATTATCAGGTATCTTCCTGAGGGGGCTGACACTGGGTGATCCCAATTCATCTATATTCCAAACACCCATGACTCAAGGCCATTGGTTTTTAAAAGTACTATTTATTACATCTTGATTGCCTTAGGATGAAGTGCTTGTAGAACAGTGGAAGTGCAATGAGAGCCTTATTGGTTGAAGGACTTCACAAGTTAAAATATGAGTTTTGGCAGCTTGGCTAAACAAATACATTTCCAGCTAGCAGTTGTGAAAATCTCACACTGTCTACAGCACAGAGGTTATGCAAATGTAAGCTGTTGTGGCAGTGCTGTGCTTGTCTCTTGTGCTCCATATGGAGCTGCAGTAAAAAAGGAAACTTGATGACTGGAACAATGGTGAAGGGGTAGATACAATTGCAGAAAATATTTATATTGCTGCTATGGGACCATTCAGGCACACAGTCCTAATCACCTAATCTAAAATGAAATCAGTTGCATATATAAATCATTAAAAAACCACCTTTAAAACAAGACTTTTAAGGAAGGAACAAGCTCAAGAGGAGCAAAAATTCATTTTAACCACTCTTCAGTACCATGCTGAAAATATGCAGCAGATGAGTGAAAGTGAAATTCAAATGTCTGTACCATAAAGGATTTAGCCTTAGAATTGATGGTAGAAGCTTTGAAAGAAACGAGAAATCCTTTCTAGTTATATTTATATTTATTTATATTGACGTAGTATAGATAAATGTTGTAGTCTGAGCTATGACTCTACTTGGCAAGACCAGGTTTCTCTTCGTAGGTGTTTGTTCGTGTAAAGCTGCAGATTTGGTAGGACACAAAGCACAGAGTTTTGCCTGTGCCTATAACCTAAACTGTGTCCTTTAACTTGTCTAGTCTGTGCTTACTCACTAAGAGAAAGCTGAAATGGGATACAAAATGACATACAAAAATTTAGTGCTTTGAGCTTCAGATCCTGTCAGAAGCACAAATGAAATAACTTAATCACAGCACCCCTGGAAAGTTCCTCTGTCCCCTGCTTGAGTGAAGAAGGTGAGGCAGAGAGCAGCCTGAAGGCACAGCAGAAAGAATCCATGTCCCAGGGGTGTTTGGGGTGGTCACATTGCGCCTCGCTCTGTGCAGGAGGGGCATGTAGGCATCCCAGCATTTCTCATGAGTGGAGCAATCCATTTTGTTGATCCACCAGCTGGTCAAAAAGTGGGGCCAGTGCCAGGTTCCCTGTCTGCCTGGTGCTAACCAGCTGGCCCTGGGCATGCTTAGGAGCCTGCAGAGCCAAGCTGAAGGCAGGAGGCAGCATGGGGAAGTTGGCTCATTGCTGGACTCCAAGTTGGCAACCTTACCCAGCCCAGGAAGCAGTGTAATCCGTATGGCTGCAGCTGGGGATCTGAGGACTTGGCAAAGCGGGCAACCTGCCTGCCAGATTTATTTTGGTCTGTCAGGCAAGGTCACCAATTAATTCCTCTGGAGCATTTCAGTTTGGTTGCATCAGGATTTTCCAATGTGAAGCTGTAGTGTTGTAGAGATTGATGCGCAGCTTCACAGAGGAAAGAAAGACCTAGATACAATGCAGGTGCTTGTGCTCAAGACTAAAATTCTTAATACTCACTTCTATGCCTTTAAATAGCGAAGTCTATCAGTGCCTAATTTTCACAAGCTGTGCAGCTCTTCAGCATCCTAAAAAGCAGCCTTGTCGCTGCTCAGAAATGCTGGAAAATCTGCAGGGCTCAGCCCCTTCTTACATGTAAGACATGAAAAGCCTCACACAAGTTGTTCTTCCCTCAATACCCCATAATCTCTCAGTGAGATAGAACAGCATCTGTGATTATGCTCATTCAGTGATACAACTGTGGCTCCTGCCTATTTTCATACCATGATTGAATGGGTT
>NW_008673455.1:0-1794 GCF_000695815.1 Acanthisitta chloris | reverse complement strand
GGCCCACCATGTCCCCAGCTGTGTTTCAGAATGGGCCATGTAGGTGCTAAAACCTAGGAGAATGGAAGCCTGTTTCCTGGGACCCCAGGGCCCTGCTAAATGGAATGTGTTTGATGACCTCTTCAGCATTTCCTATTGAATAGTCTAGGTAGCTATTAGGCTGGAGGGGGAAGAAACCTTAGATCCCACCTTAAGCACTTAACTCTCCTGAATAGACAAAATTAAGTACATCACTTTGGGGAGAATATTGTACCCTGGCTTCAGACACATGAAAGTCAGGTCTTGTAATACAGCAAGTCATAATACTGAACACAATGGGGGCATTATGACTCATGATGTAGATCAAATGGAAATGGTGTTATTCACAAAGGTGAAACATGTAGAGATACTGATGTATCTGCATTGAGTCTGAAGTAATGTAGTCAGGATAAAGTCACAGTGAGACAAACATTCGTCTGCCAGTTCTAACCCCAGTTTGAGCATGTGTTAATCTCTTATGCCCATAGTGAGTCTAATATGTACATCATCCCCAAATCATGAACAGATCTTGAATACTGATTTTTTTTTTTTTTTGTTTTGACCACAGAAGCAGGAATCTAAGTAAAATCTAGCATGCTAGCTTCTTCAGCCCAAATTCTTGTCTCTGCTTCTTTTGCTATAACTATCTTTTTATCAGCTGGCAAAAACCAAACCATCAAAGCAACTCTAGCTAGAGTGCATTCTCAACCACATGAGAGACAGATCTGACCACTCTTACACACGGCATTTAAATATTGTTTCATATAATATCTATATGGAATGTTGAGTTACTTGTACTTGTGAAGGTCAAGAAGATAAATGGAGGAAATAATGCAAAAAAATAACAGAGACAGATTTGAGGGGAGCTAGTCACAACATTTAATCTGTTGGTCACCACTTACTCTGATTTGGAACCAATTTCATTACTGAGAAGATTTTAGTAGTCATGAAAATGTCCTGAAACTTCAGCATGAAAAGAAACTGTGATCCATTTTCCAAGTGAGGCAAAAAAGATGTGGCAAAACCCTGAAGATTATTGTTTCAGCACTCTAGTTTAGCACTCTATCTGTTACAGTGAGCCTCACAGAGTTTATGCAGGACTTAGGGCTTGATGATGCAAGTCTCCAATTAGTATTTTTCTCCAAAGGACTCACAATTTACCTACAGACAACATGCATCAAAGATGGTGGAGAATGTGACTATCCAGTAAGAAGAGCCAAGTATACTTGGATTAACAGGTGCACAGTTAGGTGTTACTGTAAAGATTTTGACTTAATTTTGCTTGTAGTAAACAGATGGCAATTGGAGTCATCCACAGTAATCCATAGAGATTTGGTTAAACTTCTCCTGGGGTCTGAACTCCAGCCTCGACTAACATCAACAACGTCACCTTTATAACAACTACCACATCACATATGTCTATGACCCTTAGCCTGTTTGTGACCATAGATGAGTGAAAGATGCTGCAGAAGGAAAGTCCAGAGAGGAGAGAGAGCAAGTTTGTAAAGCTCCAAAATCTTCAGCAGGCTGAGATTTTAACATGGGGTGCAATGTGAATTTTGAAGCTGCCTGAATAGGTTCTAGATGGGGCATGGTGCACTGCTGCACAGACTGCCTGCTCTCCTGGGAACAGGGTGAAGGTGTGCTCAGGTGCCCACATTTGTCCTGCTGAGAGAAGCTGAACAGACCAGAGGACACATAAATGAGGAAGGGAAACTGGAACAGCAGGACAAAACAGGCTGCACATAATGAAGCAAAACACTGTGATCATATATA
>NW_008673454.1:0-1366 GCF_000695815.1 Acanthisitta chloris | reverse complement strand
CAAATTACCAACGTATGAAGCTCTGCATTGAAATACTAGTTTTGTACTACTTAAATATCTGACAAAGCTGTTTGACTTCATGAAGTTCAACAGGGCCAAGTTCAAGGTTGTGTACCTGGATTGACAAAATTCCAAGCAGGCTGAATAGATTTGGAGCAGTCTTGAGGACTTGGGGGTGTTGGTGAACAAGAAGATCAACATGAGCCAGCAATATGCACTTGCAGCCCAGGAGGCCAACTGTACCCTGGGCTGCATCACAAGCAGCATGGCCAGCAGGTCAAGGGAGGTGATTCTGCCTCTCCCCACCATTCTTGTGAGACTCCACCTGAGTACTGCATCCAGCTCTCGGACCCTAACAGAAAAATGACACAGATCTGCTGGAGCAAGCCCTGAAGAGAGCAATGAAGGGCTGGAGCACCTCTCCTAGGATGAGAGAGCTGGGGTTGTTCAGCCTGGAGAAAAGAAAGCTCCAGGGTGACCTTAGAGCAGCCTCCCAGTACCTGAAGAGAGCCTAGAAGAAAGCTGGAGAGGGTCTTTCTACAAGGGTATGTAGTGATAGGACAAAGGGGTATGTTTCCAAACTGAAAGAGAGAAGGTTTAGACTAGATACCGGGAAGAAATTCTTTACTTTGAGGGTGGTGAGGCACAAGAACACGTTGCCCAGAGAAGCTGTGAATGCCCTAGACCTGGAAACGTTCAAGGCCAGGCTGTATGGGCATTTGAGGATCCTGGTCTGGTAGAAGGTGTCCCTGCTCATGGCAGGGGAGGTGGAACAAGATAATATTTAAGGTACCTTCCAACCCAAGCCATTCTGTCATTCTAGGATCATCCCAAAAGAAAGAACCAAAAGGTTACTCACTATTTTATGCTCGACATGTTGCACCTTAAGGTCATCAGCGTTGTCCTCTCCCCCAGTGCAATTGGATCCCAACAGTACACTGGTCCAAATGATAACTTCACGTTGTTTCGTGGATGATCTCGTGCAGGAATCTCCAGCCTGTCCCCTTTACCAGGCCAGACTAAGATATTCCATTTTTCTTATAAACAGAAACATCTTTGAATTCAGTGCTTGATAGTGACTGACAAATGAATGAATCAGAATCTACCAGCAGCAGCCATTCAAACATTTTCAAAGGTAAAACATTTGCATATTGAGACCTCCAAGGATGTGTCTTTTGCCCTCCATCAGTAACATCAGCAGCTCAGTATCACTCAGTGTTTGATCTGAGTATGAATGTTTTTAGGAAAAAATAATGAAAGTCAATGAGTGTTTCTGCTCCGTGGAAGAGAAATCTGTTCAGGGCTTTGCAGTACAAATCTCCAGAACTACTGCATTGCAAAATTATAACTGAAAACATTTAGAGCC
>NW_008673453.1:0-970 GCF_000695815.1 Acanthisitta chloris | reverse complement strand
CAGCGAAAGCATTAAAAAAAAAAATAAATTATTTAAAAAAAAAGAGAGAAATCCAAATGAACTGAGCCAGCAAAACAAACCCACCCCAAAACAAACCCTAAACAACCCTAACCTAAACCTGCAAGGAAATTTCACTGCTCTTCCCCTCCTTTCCTGCAGAACTGCACACACTGGTGGCTGCAGAGTTGATATTTATTTAAACAGCTTTGCACTGCTTCACTCCTTTTCTGCTTCCTTCTCCTTTGCCTTCAACGACTAGTAGTGCATGTGTACAAGATGGGATGTTAACAAAGCAGAAGAATTCAGGTTTTGGTTTTTTTTTTTTCCCCTTTTTTTCTTTTTTTTTTCTTTTTTTTCCCCTTTTTTTCCTTTTTTTTTCTTTTTTTTTTTCCCTCTTGTTGTTGTGCTGCTGCTGCTGGTGGTGATGTGTATCTTTCAATTTGGGTTTGCCTCTCCCCAATACCCTAAGGGAAGGAGAAAGATGTTTCCAGTCTCTTCCAGTCTTCTTTTTTTTTTTTCTTTTTTTTTTTCTTTTTTTTTCTTTTTTTTTCCCCTTTTTTTTGTGCACTGTGTGTTAAACTGGGACCTCTCCCTCCCCAAGCATTGATCGCTGCTCTCAAAACCATCATCTCCGCAGCTTTTTTTTTTTTTTCCACATCACCAGAACAGTTTGGAGAGGGGAAAAAATATCCCTGAAAAAAAATCCCTCAAAAGCATCTCCCAACCCTAAAAATCCACTTAGAGCTTTGTATATACCTTGATAGGCCAAAATCTTTTTTTTCTTATTTCTCTAGGCGCTGTTTACCCTTTTTTGCCTGTGTGAGCACTCGAAATTCTTCATGTACTACCTAAAGGGAAAACCTGCAATAATTAGCAACCATATTAGCAACAAGGGGCTTAGAGATGGGAAATTTCGCCTCGAATTTATTTAAGAGACAGAGAGAGAGAGAGAGAGAGAGAGAGAGAGAGA
>NW_008673452.1:6972-23176 GCF_000695815.1 Acanthisitta chloris | reverse complement strand
TCCCATGTAGGTACTGATCTCCTCTATTGGCTTTCTAGGTCCATCAACACCAATGCCCACGATCCCCTTGCCAAGCACAACGTCACCAACAAGTCCCACACCAGGCTCAGGTACTGTGATGTCCTAGATCTTCTTTTGTTTTTTAGAAGTGTTTGTTTATCTTTCTCCATGTCTATGACCATGGAGCATATGCTCTCCTTCTTTGTCCCAGCTATCCTGGTGGGAGGGTTTTCGATGAAAATTCACTGTGCAAGGCCTGTCCTGAGCATCTTCGAGTCCCCTTACCATGGTGTTGGGGTGGCTGGGAAGGGTGGACCAGCTGCCTGCAACAAAATTTTTGTGTTGCTGTACATCTCCTCTAGCTCTCTCCTGTGCTAGGTCCATCAACATCAGCACCCATGATTACCTTGCCAGGCACTACAATATAAGAGTACCGATTCTTTATTGGTTCAAAGAGAGAGGGCTGGATTGGCCTTTGGAATGCTGTTGCCTGATGCCATCACTATTATTATTGCGCTGCAAATGCAAAATAAAACAAAGAATTTGTGAACCACAAAACTGCAAATGTCTTGTGAAGATTCTGAGGCAATTAGTCTGTCTTTCTTTCTTCCCAGGCCGTGCTTCCTGCAGTGCCTCTGGTGATCCACATTATAAGACTTTTGACCACAGGGTCCATAATTTCATGGGAAATTGCACTTACACCCTCTCCAAAGTGTGCAATGTCTCTGAAGGGATTCCATACTTCCATGTGTCCACGACAAATGAGCACAGAGGAGCCAACACCCAAGTCTCTTACGTGAAGTCAGTGCAAGTGGAAGTCTATGGCTACCAGATTTCTCTGCAGAAAAACAAGAAACTGAATGTAAGAAACAAACTTATTTAAACGACATATATAATATTTTTAACTGACATGTAGGTAATGAAATATTTTTTCTGTAGAGTTTATAGCAAACTTTCTCTTTATATTAGTGATGTACTTCTTTTAATGAGATGTCCAACAAATTCGCTCAGATTAAATGTTTAATTACTTTCAGTTTCCTTGTGCACAAGATCATACCATTCAGTAATCTATAATAGCTGTTGGTAGCTGTAGGAGTCCCAGCAGCTATACACCAACTTTTGCGTCTTGCTGTACAGGTGAATGGTCGCAGAATGAACCTGCCTGTATACATAGAAAACAAGATCAGTATTCAAAGCAGTGGTGCATATATTCTTTTGGAAACTGACTTCGGACTGTGGGTGAGATATGATGGAAAACACTATGCAGAAGTCTCTGTGCCCTCCAATTACAGCGGTCTGCTCTGTGGCCTTTGTGGTAAGTCATAGGCTTTGACACTTTTTAGTGAGTTGTGAAGGCTGGTGATTACTTACACCTTTTTTCTTAGTATGTCATGCTTATTCTACACACAGCTAGTCCTCGTCACATTGATTAGAATTTACAGCAGTGAATAAGACTTGTTAGACTTTTTAAGTTTCTAAGAAATACCTAAAAAATTCCTGGTAACATGCTATCCACTTGGAATGTTATTTTTAGCCAAATAAAAAAATCACTTCAGTTCTACAGTTTTAAATTTGGAAGAGTAATGATTTTGCTTGGAGCTACTCAAGAATTCTACAGATACGTTTTTCTATTACTTACAATCTCATGTAGTTGTCTTTTGTTGGGTGTGGGAATGCCATACTGCTTCATTTTGTGAATCATAAAAACCTGAGGCTGTTTCCACAGCAGAGAGAAATCTTTAGAATAGCTTCCTGTCAATATCCTTCCACTGCTCTTTTTTTGTACTCTTAGTAGGTATTTATACAACCTGACTGATTATGCTTAAACAATCAAAGGAATCACAAAAGAAAAAAAGAAAAAGAAAAATCAGACTACTAAGCTTTATTTTTACCTACTTTTTTTTTCAGTTAATGCAAGTAATATCTACAATTTAACAAAGCAAGGGCAGGAATCCAGTATGGATAATCCTGAGCTGACAGACTTGATGAATAGGAAAGTAAATTCAAACTTTCATTTCCCAAATTCAAATACCATAAAATTTCAAGTGCTATGTATGATACAAAACAAAGAGGCCTTTAGAGTCTTGTGAGAAAGATCAGGCACAACAGGCCTGTGTTCTGTAAGAAGTTATGTTGCAATAGGATAGCAAAGTAAAAAAGAGTCACAGGTAACTTATGCAGTTAGTAAGAGTAAGAGCTCACTGGAATTAGTAGTGACCAGTAATTTTTCATCAGCAATGTTGCTAATGCCTGGCCGGGAGCAGGTGTTGTTAGAACAACATTTGGGAAGTCAGGTGTTTATATGAAATGCACATTGAGATGAAAATGGGACAAAGAGTGGTTTGTCTTGTGAGTTTCAGATTATTTTTTGGTTTGGATCATCTGAAACTTCCTAGTTCAGTTATCTGTCCATGGGTTTTTCACACTTTCAATTCAGGAAATTTACCTAAGAATATAATAGTGTAAATAGCACCATTTGATTTTTAGCCCAACATTCTATGCGTAGGATCCAAGGAAATGAGTCGTTCGGGGTTTTTTTTAGCTAAGAAGTTTTCTTGGATGCAACGTAATCTAGTTACATAAGAATTTAGAGATTTCTTGCTTCAAGTCCACAAGCGTCTGAATGGCATCTCTTGTCAGCAATCAAAGTCTAAAACACAGTTCTGCTCTTCTTATTTTGCCCAGTACACATTGATGTTGCACATATACTTTCCCTAACTGTGGTTTATTTTACAGCCTGTCACCTAGGTCTGTCCTACAGGTTTGATCTCCATGTGTCCCATAATTCTTTTTCCTCTCACAGGTAATTATAATGGTAATCCAAAGGATGACAATATAAAGCCAAATGGTGATGTTGCAACCAGTTCCACTGATCTTGGAGAAAGCTGGCTTGTGCCTGAAAATAACACCATGTATGTATAATAATTTAATCACATGGCATTGCTAACCAAACTCATTAAAATCAAATATCCATCCACTTGCTGGCTTTGTCCTCCAGTTCCATTCTACATCTTCCAGCTGCCCATTAGAAGTTGGGAGCTTCACCTTTATGTAAACCAGAGAATGATAAGAGGGCTTGTTAAGTCTCGTTTTCCAAAACAGGAAGTGTCTGTTGAGTATGAGGGGGGATGGGACTTCAGACCAATTCCCTGATTGGAAACCATAACTGTTTGGATTCTGTAGCTCTTTTTTTTTTTTTCTTTTTTTCTTTTTTTTTTTTTTTTTTTTTTTTTTTGTTTTCAGCTAAGAATAAGCCTTTGAAGAGCCTAGAAGGGATCAAAAAAGGAGTCCATTCAGTAACCAGGCTGACATCAGCTTTTCAAAAAAGCTGGATAAAGTCTTGTGACTGAAATAAAATGTGTTCTGTTGTGCAGGGTTGTTGTGGGTCAGTCTTCCATTAAAAATCTGATAGTAAGAAATGTCAAACACACATTTGATTGTGCTTGCTTTCCCCAGATGCTCCAGCGGTGGGACAGAAGAGCAATGTGATCCTGTGCTGGAGAGTGAAGCAAAGAAGAACACAGCATGTGGCATGATCACAGACCCAACAGGTAGTATGTTGGTAGTTCTCTGTGAGTCATGCGATGGAGCATGTTACAGCTCGTGTTACCACTTTTCTGTAGTCTGATTTTCTGAGGTCACATTAGAAGCATATAAAATCTCCACTGCAAAGGGCCAACACAAAACTCATAGGTGCTTGGTCAAGATAAGTCATCTGTTCAGTCAGTGCCAATGTGTCCATGAAGATTATCTGAGAATGTGTGCAGGGAGCTATAACTGCTCTTTGCTTTATAGTGACTTCTACTCTGCTTGCTCAGAGAAATAGTTAAGAGGGCACTGTCAGTGTATGTCAGATAGTTTACCTGAAATTCTGTCCACGTTCCCTGCATTGGACAGCCCCTGCAGTTGTGTAGAATTACTGGTTTGCTCAGGCAGCAGCCCTTATGTTATGTAAGCTATGTTGCAGCATGCAAAAAGAAGAACACTTGATTCAGAGGATCCATTCTCATTGTGCATCATGCATTTCTTTCAAGTGCTGGTTTAACTTACTAAACAAAGTTAGCCTGGAGCACTCATAATATGTTTGCTGTGACACAAAAAAGATTGTGGTAGTGATCCTATCATCCCAATTGTTTTTTTCTATCCTTCTATATATTGTTCTTGATTTACACAGGAATCTTCAAGGACTGTCACACCAAAGTGCCTCCAGAGGATTTCTTTGAAAACTGTGTTTATGACATGTGTTTCACTGGTGGACAGGCAACATCCTTATGCTATGGACTGCAGGCGTATGCTGAATCGTGTATCAATGCAGGGATATGCATAGAGTGGAGGAATGCTACTCTTTGCCGTGAGTGTTGTGATATAAATATCTATTCTGGATTTAAACTTCATCGTACTCTACTCTTCATGCATGTTATTTTATTTTATGACATGTTCTGAGTGTAGTCTATCTTTTCTCATGTCATGAGCCTGCTGCAGTTTCAGCATCATTCCAGTATTTGTATAAATTACTAATTCTCAAGAACATTTGGATACACACAAGTCTAATCCTTAGTTTTAATAACTTCCTATTAGTTTCTTGGAAAAGTTAGATTACATCCAATTGTATCTTATGTGAATTTCTGCAATGGGGAAGTAACAGTTGCTTTGCTTCATTGAAAATTTACTATCCTCAGTGTAAGAGGAGTTGGTAGTCCTCCATACACAAATGTTTATTCATGGCTTTTGGTTAAAAAAATAGTTTAACAAGAGAATTTGAAAAGCAGCTGTTTCTAGGAAGCTTGCAAGTATTTCTCTCTAAATAAAAGAAATCAAGTATTATCACTTATCCCCCAATTAATTATCTTCCAAAGGATCTCAAGGGAAATTTCATATAATGAACTCACATTTCTTAGAAGCTTTTCAGGGGGTCCACTGGTGCTGATTTTAAGCAATACTGCACAGTTTTCTGCTAGGCAAACATAGAATCATAGAACCATAGAATGATTTGGGTTGGAGTCCATAGTCTGAAGCCATGGTTCAGGGCTCAAATATCTATGGCTTGATTACAGTGGTTGATACAACTCAGTAACATTAGGAAGACTGAGTCTCAAGTGTTCTCTCCATCAGTAATTAAAATAAAAACTCAATTAAGAACCTGACAAAGGGCAGGTAGTCTGGCTAGATGACTGGAAATGTTGGCTGTAATTGCCTGACAGGACCAAGAGATCCTGTTGTAAGGACAGAAGTTTATCTGTAGAGATTTATAACAGAATCTAGCCAGAAACAGTTTTATTGGGTTTTTTTTTTCCATTACAGAAATGGAGAAATGCTTCATGATTTCTGTAAAATGTAATGTTATCCCTGGGGATCATGCTTTGAGTAATAGAGGCCCAATTCTACCATGGGCAGGAGAATTGTGACAGTATAATATATTTTCCTCAAGGGATCTCAGTGAAAGACAGAGTGCAACTTTAAGTTCTATTTTGAAATATATGGCTGGGGTTCAAATAGTAACTACAGGAATGGGAACATATCAGCAGTATAGGAACATATCCTTCTGTTCCCTTAATGGAGTGACTTTATGCCTTTAAACCTGCAGAAAAAGATTTACTGAACCAAGGAAAGTTAATCGTGTACAATCACATCAAACCTACCCTCAACATGAGCCTGCAGTGTTTGACTTCTTTGTGAGGTGAAATGCAAGGGTGGCCCATGTGTCCTATCTCCCTCTATCAAAAGCCACTCATCTGACCTGGCAAGAAAATCCTTTGTACGCAGCACTCTCCAGTGTCAGATTTTCTAACAGCAATTTTGTACATTTTCAGGAGTAAACAGTGAAAGCTTCAGGAAAACTCTTGTCATTATTTTGTCCTTTTAAGTGACCTTATTTTTTCTCTTTCTCTAGCAATGTCCTGTCCTGGAGGCAGCATCTACAAGGGCTGTGGTACTAGGTGTCCCACTACCTGTTTTAACATCTCAGCAGTTGATTCCTGCAGTTCTACACCAGTGGAAGGTTGCTTCTGTAAGGAAGGCTATGTTTTGAGTGGAGACAAATGTGTGCCAGAAAGCAGCTGTGGTTGTGTTGATGAAGAGAACCAGTATCACGAGGCAAGTTACCTCAGACATTTAAAGAAATTTTTTTTTAAAAAAAGAACAGCGGACCTCATTCTTTCTCCCCGTGAGAGAAAATGCCACATTAATAACTCTACACAATTATTATTTACACCATTAATAATATCAAAATAGACTTACTTTGCCAACCTTCATGAGCTGTGTTATGACACTTGACCAAGTAATCATATATCATGCACATCCAAATACTAGTAATTGATTGTCCATTATGGTCTTACTTTCCAATTTATCTTAGAGTATATATTTTCACACTCTTTTTCCACTCAGCTGGATGAAAGCTGGTTCACCAGTAATTCCTGCACTGAACGCTGCACCTGCAAGGCCAATAACAACATTGAATGTACATCCTGGGAGTGTGGAGTCCTAGAGGAATGCAGTATTCGGGATGGAGTGCTGGGCTGTCATTCCAATGGTAAGCCCTGCCTGAAGATCATCCCAATGTCAATTCCATAATTAGATCTTCTTCTCCTTCTAGTTTTATTAAAAATATATTTTCATATGTGATAATAAAGAAGTCCCAACTCACTGCTGCCAGTGCTAAGAGATGAAAACACATGCTGATCCGTCTTGCAAGCACAGACACCCTTCTGTTTTAGTGAATATCAGCCAAAACTGATGCTGCCCAAAAGCTTGCAAGGTCACTTGGGTTCTATTTGTCCTGATAATACAAATTCAAGTTCCAGATCACCAGTATTGCAAACTTCAAAGTTGGGAATAATTGAGAACTGCATTTCTGAGGGTCTGTGTCATGACAAGTGCATTAAGTATTGATGTATATAGATGCAATTTTATTATTTTATTTTTTACACCTATATTTATACAGGTAGTTATATATTTTTGTATAGATGAGTAGAAATGCTCTGTATTACTCTCAACTATCATAAATAATAGCTACGACTGCATATGCAAATGTACAAAGAAGTTCATTTGCTGCCAAGTTGCCATTTTGTATGTAATTTGCAATTTAAATTTAGATTTCTGGAAATTCCTTATTTCCAAATAAATGGCATGGCATAAACCTGAGACCTGAAAGTCTGCCCACATAATAATGATCTGGATTAGGTTGCTACTCTAATGCAAACTCCTTTGGTTATCTGAGTCCATGGCAAAATCCAGGATGAAGTTCTCACATAGTCTTTTTCACCTTCAGGGCAAGCAACATGTCAAGTGGTAGGAGATCCCCATTATTTCACTTTTGATGGAATGAAGTACACTTTTGTGGGAACCTGCACATACACTTTGGTTGAGGTTGTTGACACCAACAGCAATGTCATTCCTATAACTATCCTTGGAAAGAATGAAGACAGAGGACTAAGAGGGGCCACATACCTGAAAGAAGTCTATATAGATGTGCACAATGTACGAATCACCCTTGAGAAAAACCAAGAAATCCTGGTAGGTGATGGTGTTCTTTATTCTGGCAAGAATTATCTTAAAATTAGCTCACTTACAGTAGCTGTAGGAAAAAGGATCTTCATGTTTCCTAAGGAATATGTACACATATGCTTAATACTTGTGGGCACCTCCATTAACTGGATGTCATGAGGAAATTCAATTTTTCACTAGTTCCCAAGGCTTCAGGTTTGTGTTTACTGTTTTACTGGCCATATGCTGGAGATGGAGCCCAGAGCTTCCAGACTGGAGAACTGTTGCCTGAATTAAAGTATGGGGCTCCCCACTTCAACAGCCCTTGTCAACCCAATCACCTACAACAAACTAACAGGAGCAGAGGGAAGACAAGTATTGGTTTAGAATAACACGGGGCTCCATGGCAGTATCAGAGGCAGGGAATCTACCCTATGGGGGAGTAAGAGCTTGCTCACTACTGGGGACTGTTCCAGCTCCCTGTTAAAGGCACAGGCTATGGGTCCTGCCCAGCTCTCCTCAGCTAAAAGGCTGATTCCTGCAACCCATGTTGGAACGTGCAACATGTGGAAGTGTAAAGAGCTAAAACTGTCATAGAGAGATCTTCAGCACTGCTAGGAATATAGACTGTGAGCAGAAAAGCTGTCATGTAAGAATGTTCATACTGACAAATTACATGTCTTTCCAGCTGAACAATGAAAGAGTCTACACTCCAGTGGAGAACCGAGTGCGAGGAGTGTCCATAGGAAATGCTGGCAGATTTATAGTAGTGAAAACTGACTTTGGCGTGACAGTGAAATACGATGGCAATCACCATCTGGAGATCACCCTCCCACACTCTTATTTCTCAAAGGTAAGATTGAGTATGTAAACATCTGGTGCTGTTTCAAAACTGCTGCTTCATGCATTTACTTTCATTTCCTTTTATTCTTGTGATCTGCTATTGCATCTTTCTTTGTATCTGTATTGTAACACACTTCAATTTTTTCCTTTCTATGTTTTCTCTGCACAACAACTTCCTTGTACTTCCTTCCTAGTACTTAACTTCCCCTGCTAAGGGGGTAGTTACAGAAGATTATCTGGCTAGAGGAATACATCTCACTTAGCAAATTAAAAACCTTGAAGCCTTAGGGAATTACAGATTTACTACAATTTCTATTTTGTTTCTCTCTGAGTGCAGTCAGAGTGTCTGAAATGTCTGGTACAAGATTGGTTGGTGGTGGTTTGGTCACATCAATTCATAGGCAATGAATAAGAAATTATCGTGGAAGTTGATGTGAACAGGTCATGCTGAGAATATGGTTCTTTTTCATTTGCAGGTGCAGGGCATGTGTGGTAACTTCAATAATAAACATGAAGATGACCTGTTCTTGCCCAATGGTACAGCTGCCAGTGTCTCACAGTTTGGAAATAGCTGGAAAGTGGAGGAAGACAGTGACAAGAGGTAAATGTTAACTTCTTATCATATCTTCCATCTTGCTTTGGGAAGCAGTTAGTTGTTTTCAGCTGTTTTGACTGTCTGCTACTTTGTAACATGCAAGCAATCTATAGGAGTCCTCTCTCTCCTTGAATTTGTAGCTAAAAAAAAAAAACCACCCCCACAGGAAACCACTGCACAGGCCAGAAGGAAACCACAGTGGGTTTATTGCTTTACATAACCATTTTGGGAAGTAGTCTTTGGGCAGTCCACAGTGTGGATGCAGCCTCTGTTTATTTTACACTGATAACAGCCAGAGCAGGATGATGGTGCTGGGGAATGGTGAGGGCCATCTGCTCCCTAGGGGACAGGGAGCCATATGTAATAAGACAGAGAGGATAGTGGCCTCACTAGCCAGAGTCCATGCCACGCTACCTGAGCAAGGCAAGCAGGGAAGGCCCACAGGTTGAAGCCAGGGTCAGCCCGTGTCAGTCCAGATCAGCACACAAATTTGAAGTGACAAGACAGATCTGAGGTAAGTCAATCCTCTGGTCAGGGTCAAGTTCAGTGAGAGTAACTAGTGTCAGACACAGGATGGTTGTTGTCAGGCAAGTCTACTTCTGCCTAGTCTTGCATTCATAGACAGAAAGAAGACTGCAGTCTTTAGCCTTTTCTACCTTTCAGTAGAAAGAAACTTCTCCATTTCAGTCTCTGTCTTATACATGTCTTTGAAACTTAAATCCAGCTGTGTCTGTGATTTCTTGCAGTTGTTTGCCAGACTTAAAAGAAGATCATGATCCTCCTTGCACTGCTGAGAATAAACCAGACATCGAAAGCCAATGCAATGTCCTAAAATCAGACAAATTCAAAGCATGTCATGACCTAGTCAATCCTGAAGATTTCATAGAGATCTGCATCTATGACATGTGTCAGTATGATGGCATGAAGTCTGCTCTCTGTGACATAGTTCAAGTCTATGTGGACACCTGCAGGAGTCATGGAATTTCCATTAAATGGAGGAATAGCACATTCTGCCGTAAGTACACAAGCAGGAGAAAAACCTGACACATACTATTATTATCCCATTACTGCACTGAACTGTGTTCATCTTCTGTTAAACCCAGTGATAACCCAGGACTAGTTAAGTTATGGATATTAATATGGAGTTAGAATGACATAGCCAAATGACTGCCATGAGATGCTGGAGTGAGCCTAAACCAGAGAAATATTATAACCAGAACAGCAAAAGAGAGTGGCATACTATGTTAGGACACAGTGCTCAATGCCACTCACTATGTTTTGAATGAAAACTGGCAATTTGCCCAGTTGCTTATTAAGGGCCGTGTTCTCAGATTAATTTCTAGACCATGTGCCTCACTACATCCATTTAACAAAGCTACTCAAAAAAACTATTTCAAAATAAGTAAAGATTACACAGTCAGTTTCTTTTCATTGCTTTTTTGTGGTTGCTTTTTCCCCCTACAATTTAGTATTATATTGTGGGATTAATTATCACATAATGTTGTGGAGGACAAAACAATTCACTGGCTAAAAAACGAGTCAGATGAATTTAGACTAGGTCCATCAGCAATCCCTAGTTGCCTCCTTGACATGAGTAGAAGAAAATGCTGGACTAACAAACCATTTGACCCTGTTTCTTAAACTGTCCCCTTTTGCATCTCTAGTTATTGTCAGAAATAGGATATAAAGCTACATGAATCTGCAGTTTGACGATGCATATCTGCTGCTCTTGCATGTGTTTATGTCTGTGGTTAAGCTAGATTTACACCTGGTTTGCATCAATGGAGGGTTGAATATACTAAGGAATTTGCCATGAAAATTCTCCTTTCCAGCAGTGCCCAAAGAGGCATTTGCAGCTGAACTAGAATACTGAGTCTGAATGGTCTAGCACCAGGTGCCACCAGTTGAGACATACTTGTAATAAAACTGAATCAGCAGATCCATAGAGGGTTCTTGGTTTTCGGTTTTTGCTGATTATTTTTAAAAGTAAAATATGAAAATAAAAACTGGTTAATGATCAAAGTCAGGTATTACAAGGCAATTTTGTAGTACCATTTTATAGGCCATCGTGTAGCTTTCAGTGTTTGGAGTGCACTTTGTAAATATATTTAACACTGGTTTTATTCTCCCACACAGCATTGCCCTGTCCATCACGGAGCCATTACAGGGACTGTGTCTCTGCCTGCCCATCAACATGCAATGATATTTTTGCCTCTTCACTTTGTGACAATACAGAAGAATGCACAGAGGGCTGTGAGTGTGATAATAATTATGTGCTCAGTAACGGCAAGTGTGTACATCTGAGCAGTTGTGGCTGCAGGGATGATGACAACAATTATTACAGTGTAAGTAGTTTGTCTGTGGAGCAAATCTTTGTCTTCAAAATTTGCAGAAAGTTGGTCTCCTGTGCATCTTAATATGAGAGAGATTGAGATCAAGATCAAAGTCTCAGGGTCTACCTCTTAAGTACCTTTCATCTGATTCATAAAAGCTGCAGGCTTGGGTATTAGAAGATGCAGAATCTTGCTTGGTCCTTCACACCTGAGGCCAAAACTGAGGCATATTTGAAAACAGTCAATCGATCAGAGTTATTCAGGCAGTTTGTCCTAGCCCTGTTTTGTGTTCAAATCCTCATGCCAAAGACAATAAGAAAAATGGACTGGGATGCCCCTCCCAGACTCTTGGTGAGACTATACCCAGATTGAGCAATTGTGGAATCACCAACTGGACAGGTTGCACCTAGCCAGTCCCCACACCCTTGGCTATTGAACTTTTATTGCATTACAAAGCTGAGCACCTTGATAACATATTATTAACACAACTTGTGTCCAGGCTGGAGAGACATGGATAACTCCACACTGCACCCAAAGATGCCAGTGTATGAAGAATGGTGTCATCAATTGTAAGAGCTATAGCTGTGATAATAGAGAAACATGTATCACCAAAAATGGAAAACACAAGTGCAATCCAACAGGTATGTGCAAGCTGGTCTTAACCTGGTGTTCCATGAGGGCTGGAGAAGGAGAAAGGATATGGGCATCCATTCTTTCTTCCATGGCAATTCCCATAAGAGTGGTAATGTTATTGATGATACATTATTGAATACAAAAAGGCCTCAGTTCTCATAACAGAGAGTTCCTGTTCCATACAGATAATTTCTAGAGGGAAAAGAAACAGAGGTTTGAAAATTTATATCTATGAATTTGACAGTTCAGACTGACCAGTTTAAAAAAAAAATTAGTATTTGCACTGAATCTACCAAAATCAGAACTCAAATATTTTTGTGAATCCTTTCACAATGATCCTGGTTTTTCCATTGCATGTTGATTTGCAAACATAAAATTAGATAGCTAGATAGCTAGATAGATAGATAGATCAAAAAAAGGCAAACAAAAACCAGGACAGAGCAGATCTGAACAAATAATAGGCCAGACAGAGAGCTTTGATGCTTTCATTCAACACTTGCTTTGGTAAGCAAATTTAATCTCGTGTTCTCTAGGTCAGTTGGATTGTTCAGGAGATAGCTTGTTGCCTAGTGCCTCTACACTTCCATTCTGAAGAATAGCATGGCATTACTTTATTGAGGCTCAGTCCAAGAGCCTAATGTGAATCCACTGTCCTCCTGCTACATTTTGGCAAAATACCAGAGCAGAGGCACCCCAGCAGTCTTAAGGATAGTAATGGTTTACTTTGCACTCAGTGGTCAAGGAGAATACATAGATGATAGTTGCGGTGAACCCAATGATCAGTTCAGTAACCTCAGCAGAAATCAGTGACAGCAGTGAGCCAGCCAAAATTAGACATTGTTTTTCAATTTTGTAGCAGCACGTGGTTGAGGTTTATGAAAACAACATCTTTCAGAGCCCACTGCAAGCCATGCTGTGTGGCAGATTCATTCCTCTGCAGAGAGCCAACGTGCACAATTTAGTCTCTATAAGGTCTATAAACCCTAATGTTTTGGTTCAGCTCTGTTGCCTTGCACTGGTTCTCAGCAGAGGAATGAGTTTCTCTGTCCATCTCTCCATTTGAGTGTCCATTCAGTAGGGTGTTGCCTGAGCATCCATCTTTACCTACAGACCTGCACGCAATCATTTTTATCCAACTTTTTAAACCGACCCATTAGTGGGATCTGGCACATGCGCATTTAGACTGGAGAGTAATAAAGCTCTTCCCTTTTAGGTTTTGGGAGATGCCAGATCATGGGCGACCCACACTACATCACCTTTGATGGTCTGGTGCACCACTTTCAAGGGAAGTACACCTATATTCTAACTCAGACCATCCCTGGCCTGCCTGATACTCTGACGCAGTTCAGCATCGAAGGCACGAACTATCCTTTACATCACAGTCGACACATCACTAACCTGAAAGAGATTCTTGTCACTGTTTACAATCACACAGTGCGATTCAGGCAGCACAAGCAGGTTCTGGTAAGTCTCTCACTGACCGCAGAGCATGGACAAAGGCCTTCCCTTGGAATAAAACATCTTTGAGTAATAAATGCCTGTTTTGAAGAATTTAAGTATTTAAACTAACTGGATTATTACAGCAGTGCTATGAGGCAACCGCAATGAGATTTTCAGTTGTGTTGAGTCTTTTTTTTCTATAAGGGGTATCAGGCTTCAAACCCCAGAAGTGTGCCACTGTTAGTTAACTGCTTTTTATTTGAGAAGGAATACCCTGAATGTTTTTAAAGCTTGCTATTTTCCAGTTTCCTAAACAGACTGTTAGTAAAGGTCTTCTGACATTTTCAGAAGTCACTACAACTAACTTATACTGAAACTAGACGCAACCTTTCTAAAATTTTGCAACTCTGGGTTGGGTTGGGACTAGATGATCTTTAAGGTCCATTCCAACCCTTAAATTCTATGATTCTATAACTACGAAGGATAAAATTCTACTTCAAACAAATGAATTAATAGAGATTTAGGAATAAAACAATAAATGTCCCAAGACTTACAATAAAGCCACACAAATATTCATCAATGGAGGGAAAGGTATGAATTATGCTAGGATAGCTTAATTTCCTTCCCCTTTATTGGTGTGTAAGAGTATGCATAGCCTCTATATACATTTTTAGCTCAATATAATATCAACTCACTTCTCTCAATACATGTTAATTTTACAAAATTAAATACTCAGTTTTTTACTCATTAAATTACCTGATACATTTATCATAATAACAGAGAAGTGTTGATTTGCAGCATTGACCTGTACTGAAGCCAGATTTTAATTTGGCATATATATAATGAATTTTAATTTCTTCTTTCCCTGTTAGTTGGATGGTGTGAGGGTGAGACCTCCTCTTCGGCCTCATGAAGGTATTCGTATATATCAGAGGACAACAAGAATTTATCTGGAGACAGATTTTGGCTTATACCTGAGCTTTGATGGCAATCAAAATGCAGGTAAGTTATAAAAAAAAAACAACCCAAAAACACCCCAAACCAACAACCAAAAAAAAAAAACCCAACATGTGCAGAAAAAATTATGCACTATCTCAAAAAAAGTTTACATTCCAAAAGAGGTCTAAACCCAAGGCAAAATTTGAAACCCTCACCCTTTGAGTCCATGGCCCTTTGTGATATGACATTCCAGAGAATTACAACAATAAGTATATCCTAGGAACCAGAAAAAACGTAAAATTTTCATTTATCTATCTGGATCCCCCTGAATTTAGGAGAAATGAGATCTAGAGTCAGACTGTTATACTTTTTTCATGTTAAGTAAGGCCTGTTTTTATTAAAACAAAAGTAAATCACTTATAATTGCTGAACAGGGTGAATGGGTGGATCTGCCCCTTTTCCAGCTTAACTCAGTAATAGGATTCATAGGACTGAGGTTCTCCAGATATACTCTGTGGGTGCATCCTTTTACATGCTTCCACTCAAGCTTACTCCAACCCCATTTTCAGTGTTTCTCAGCACGACTTTTGTATGGTGTATACACAAGTCCCTCATGTAAGCTGAACACACATTACTTCCTCTGTCCAAAGCAGTTACTCCTGATTTAAAACAGCACATAGCTATGTTATTTCTGAGTGTAAGGTGAGAGTGACAGGCTATGTATTCAGATGATCATCAGTCCAAACCCTAGAATTCCAACTGCAGAAAGAAAGGGTCTATTTGTAGCAATTCTATTTCTCAGCGATCAAGTGGATTGTAACTGAAGGGCGAAAAGTGGGTGACGTATTCAGTTTGTTGCAAAGCAGTAAGCAGCATGCAGCAAGAGTCCTCAGACAGTGATGTCATGTTATGTAATAATTACAAGAAGTTACTGCAAGAAATTACTTTTTTTCATGATCCGTGTTGCAGAGCATGGAAACAGTCCTGTTAATACATATATTAATATCTGTATTCAGGGCTGTGCTCATATCCTATGTATGAGGCCCATGTCACATTACCAGCTTCAATCTGGATCACGAAATTTGGCACTTGGCCTTGCTTTCCACCTCCTCCATACACTCAGAGGCAATGATTTCTGTGTAATGGCTTCTTTTTCCTCTGACTTTCCCTAGATATAAAGCTGGCCAACACCTACAAAGGCAGAGTGGAAGGTTTGTGTGGTGACTTTGATGGGAGATCCAGAAATGACTTCACAAATCCAAATGGCGTTTGGGTGAAGAACGTGAATGTATTTGGTGAGAGCTGGAAAGTTCCTCTGAAAAGAAGCTCTCGTCTCAGGTACTTGATTTTCTACTTAACAGCCATGGCAAGCATTGTCACTAGAAGTGAGTGAATTAAAGAGTAGCTACAGGTTATTCCAGGAATATCTATATCAGCTTATTTCTGGTCTTTCTTCTTTCCTTTGTGTGTGTGTAGGGACTTTTTCTGCTCATCACTAAGTTGAACTATTCTATCGAGACAAAAGAGACCTAAACGGTCACTGCATTACTCCAGTCCAGTAACTCTCTTTTGAGTCATATTCATTACAACTGCTAGGGAACATGGATGAATAACATCTTTGCCAAGCTTATGGTCCCTGGCAAAGATGAATGCATCTTGTGCTGGGTGGACCTGAGGGAGTGCAAACCCTGGTTCAATGTCATTCCTTTACCTGGAACATGAAGGTAGCTCTGAAATCCATCAAGATAAATTCAGATCCTCCCAAGCAAGGTTCTTGAAGAGTCTGATTTCCTTACTTTCTTGGTTTTTCTCTGTCATTAGACAAAACGTAAGGACATTCTTTTGACTATAAATGAGCATGATATTTGTGGCTGGGCAATTCTGTGCTAATTGGTCAATATACAACATTTTAACACCTAGGGAAAAAGGATTCCTTCCT
>NW_008673452.1:0-6893 GCF_000695815.1 Acanthisitta chloris | reverse complement strand
TCCTTCCTTCCTTCCTTCCTTCCTTCCTTCCTTCCTTCCTTCCTTCCTTCCTTCCTTCCTTCCTTCCTTCCTTCCTCTTTGATTTGCCATATCTATATCCTTCTCACTGAGGCTAAAAGAAATAGGCTTACCTTTACACCAGAAGGCAGAAGTACTCTTGCAGTGTTACTTAGAGAATAGTACCATGAATGATGGATACAGAAATAGCTGATAGGTTTTTAATTACTTCTTTTACAGACGAGATGTCAACTCAGAAAATGAGCCTGAAGAGGAACCAGATACAGGGCTTTTCCAAGGCTGCAGTGAAAATCAGCTGGGGCAGCAAAACTCAACCTCAATGTGTAAAATTCTGACTGACTCAAATGGTCCTTTTGCAAAGTGTCATTCTACAGTCCCACCAGATTTCTATGCCATGTAAGTGTCTAGTGCAGACAGTTGTTCACCCCATTTGCAAAATCATTTTGGTGATACTTTCAGACAAGAACTTTGTATCCTCAGTCTCCAGGGTACTAATAGGAACTGAGGATAGTGTCTTTGGAGAACTGGGCCCAATGATTCCATTATTGATATATTTAAATCCCCTTATTTATTTTTAAATAATTGTATGATCTTTCTTTCATTTATCTAGAGTTTCACTTCTCTGTTAGCTCTAGAAAGTAGCTTTCCTCTTCTCCCACACAGATAAGGCAGCAGTGTTAAGCATTATACCTGTAGCCTGGGACTTCCAGCTCAGAGCAGTGCCCTGCAATAACAAAGGTATCGGGAACTAATATTTTCTCATGTTGCACACAGGAGCTGCCTGTTTGATATGTGTGTGGAAGAAGATGCAGTTGCTACCTTATGTCGCAGTCTGGAAGAATATGTGCTGGCTTGTCAGCAGCAAGAAGTCAGTATGGAAGGCTGGAGGCAACAGACAGTTTGTGGTAAGAACAGGAAGAATAAGAGAATATGGATTCTGCCTACAGGACTTTCAAAACCTGTGATATATGGCTTTTCCTAGACACATCATATTTCAGATCTTCTTAAAGAGTAAAAGCATGTTGATTCATGCTTCACTCCCTCTTCACAGTTTATCATGCACTCTTGCTTTTCTGGCCTCTCTTCTGTGCCCTATGCTGACTTTGGCACTTAGACCCCAGACATTATAAAGATACTTAGAAAAGCAAAGCTGTCAGCTTCCTGTCATCTGCAGTTTTGCGAGAGAAAAAATGTCCCCATTCCCAATGGGACCAGAAAAGTTTAAATTTTGGAGACCATCACAAGCTACAAATCTGAAAGAAAAGCATTTAATTTTATTCTCTCTTTCAATCTACAAAATCTACTATTTATCTTTTTTGCCTGTGAAATTCCGTGATAAAAATATTCAACTGAAAACTCCAAATTTTTCAGACTAAAAATGCTGAAATAAACCTTACAATCATCTCAAACTTTTTTTTCCCCTAATTTTCCCTGCTTCTTTTATGGTTAGATGACTTTGTATTCCTGGTGAAACACAGTTCTCAGAGCTGTGAAAGGCTCTGGCACTTACAGGGATGTGTGAGAAGTTAAATGAGATCAGTGCATCCCTGGAATGATAGCACAGGCTACAAACAGCTTTGATGATGCATTTCCTGACTTTGGAGTGCTTTACTTACAACCTCAGTACTATCATATATGTACACACATCTCGGTGTATGTGTGTTCATCATATTGCCTCCTACAAAATGGTAATGCCCTCTGGATCTGAAAGGGAATTCTGTAAGTTATGCACAGCAGCCTGGTATAACTGGACTCTCTTTATTTTTGCAGATATATCATGTCCTCCCAACAGCAACTACAGCTCATGCATGTCTGCATGCCCAGCATCCTGCAATGACCTGACCAGCCCCTCTGAGTGCGAATCACCCTGTGTTGAAGGCTGTGAATGTCTCCCTGGCTATGTTCTTAGTGGTTTTGAATGTGTACCCTACAAACAGTGTGGCTGCACCTACCTTAACAAATACTATGAGGTACAGTCTCTCTGTGGGTCAGACAGCTCCCACAACACTAAACAGTATTTCTTCTGTTAGTTATTTGAACAATCTCCTCATACTCCTCAGCATGTAATTTTGCATTAGAAACAAAGTGGAATTGTTTAATAACATTCTGGGTGTGGGAGAAAAGGAAGATAGAAGACATCCTTTGGTCTCCCTCTGAAACTGCCCGCAGAATACTCAAGGCAGGCACTTGGAGAAAGTATATGACCCCTGTGTTAATTCTTCACCTTTATCAGGCTAAGTAATAGCCTCATGGGCTCTAAAGTTTACAACACACAAGTTACAGAGAAATTCTATGCATCAGTGTGGTCCTGCTCCTCTCAGTGAAGCATGGTATACGCAGAGTTGAGAGTCTGAGGTGCTGGGTAGGACATGAAGAGGCCTGACTGAGACTGGATTCTGAGGAGAATCCTCCGTTATTGCTGCAGGATAAAACAGCTTCAGTATCTCACAGATTTCTGGTTTAACACTAGAGATTTAGAACAGAAAAGGCCTAACCCAGTAAAGATATTTTTATGAGAGGAGAGAGACACTTACTACAGGTGGTACTTGTAAGAAAAATGGCACATGGCATTTACACATTGCCTTGGAGGTATCATGTGATGCATCTGCCACTCTTATCTCCATCAACAGTTAGACCTTGTTGGTTGCACATGTACTCCACCTGGAGCTGGAGTCTCATCCCTCAAACTTTTCTTTTGCCTTATTTCTTGGGCCATCATTGAGTTTCAAGGAGCTGGATTAGTCAACTGCTTGTTTTCTTTTTTTTTTTTTTACAAACTAATGGAAAAAAAATCTGCCCTATTGCCATTCAGTAGGAAAGCACTGGAGAGAGTATAATGGGGCCCCAGTGCTCCATTCATGCTTTTTTCTGACTGATTTGATAGATTTCAATATCTAACTGCTCTCTTTCAGATTGGAGAAACATTTGTCACCGATGACTGCTCTCAGAAATGTCTGTGCACAGAAAGCTCCACTGTTTCCTGCTCTAACATAGAGTGTGCATCTGATGAAATCTGTGGCATTTCAAACTACAGTCGTGGATGTTACAGAAGTGAGTCAACCACTATCACACTGTCCTTGATGCTATAAAGTCTTGACTTACCTTATAGGACAACATCAGGTTGGACACAAAGTTGCAAGAGAGTTTGTACAGAAGAAAAGCATACAGGGGACCTTGCTCTGATGTTTCATTGTAGCAAGTGTTTCTTTCCCTTATTCCTGTTTTCAGGTACAAGTAATGTGCCTTAAAATACAGGGGATGTGCAACATTAGGAGTCAGTGTAATCTAAGCAAGAACAGTTCCCTCAGGGTTGGATTATCTGGGAGTCAAGGGTTTCTCTTTCCTTTTTCCTAGGTGGACCATGTATGCCCAATCCATGTATAAATGATGGTGTTTGCTCTGAAACTACCAACGGCACCTCTCACCACTTCTCTTGTGAGTGTTCAGAACTGTACACAGGACTAACCTGCGAGGCTGAAAACAGAGGTAATAAAACTATCTTGGATTTCCTGTCTGCATGATATACACCACTTTCAAAAATGCTCATCATTATGGAGAAGACTGAGCTTGCCCTTCATGTTTGTGATGTAAATTAGTAGGCCTGTAAATTAGTAACCCAGTAACATGAAGACATTAGTAAGCCAGGGTGAGAGCCTGTGGTCATCCAAGCAGAAATAAGGGGTCAGACACCCAGTGGAGAAGTGCCCGAAGGCATGACATTAGGGTTTGGTAGAGCGTACAGGACCTGGGTCGACACCACTCCACAAAATCACATTCATCAGAGAACACAGTACAAACCGAATAGACAAGCAAGGGTTGAGAAAAAACTTTCTGTCTATGGTATGGTTAGCTTTCACTGACAGGGCTCTGATTTCTTCTTTAGTTCAACACATAGAGTATCCCAAGGACGATACAATTGCCATTGCCATTGGAGTTGTGGCAGGTGTAGCTGTTCTTGTCATTCTCGTCTCCTCTACAATGTACCTGTACAGGTAAGGCTTTTCTCAACTTTGTTACATTCAGCAGAGTCAAGACACATACACCTCTCTTAGCACCTGTAAACCTCAAAACTCCCATCAGTCACATGACTGCAGGACCGAAGGGAGCCATAGCATTTGGGATCTCTTCTGAAGAATGTGAGGAAAAACTTCCCTCTTTTTTTCAGGAATGAACACATGCCATTTCTTTTACACAAGGCACATCTATCACTTATCATGAAATTCTCCAAAATCTGACTCCATTCAAGCTCACACAATTGTGATACAAATAGAAATTAAAAAGTTGTTGCTCATTTTTTTGTGTCCAATTGTACAGAAGGAAGACAAAGGTGGCTACAGATATAACACTAAGGAATTCTGTGCAATGGGATGAGTTGGATGCCAGAGTACATCAGCAAGATTATGGCTGCATCGTGAACCGTGCATTTGATGAAAATGAATCCCAAAATACACACCTATAGTTAGCAATATTTTTCTAATTCAATTGTAATATTTTCTGCTCCTGTATTTTAATTGTATTTCTAATAATTTGAAAAGAAATAATAATAAATATAATATTGCATTTATTGAAAACCTCTGAAATTGTTCATTTAAAATATCTCTCAGATCTCATGTTGTAGACGCAAACTGAAACACGTTCTAATGGATATAAGAGACTCTGTTGTCTTCAAAGTCTGTTGGAAGATCACAAGGTCCAGACAGAATTTGCCAGCACAAGTGTGCTGCTCACCATCACATACACACCTTTGATAGATCTACAAACCGTAGACTGATGTGGTCAGAATGCAAACTGAAAGAGAATAGGTTTAGATTAGACATTAGAAAGATTCTAGGAAGAAATTCTTTACTGTGAGGGTGGTGAGGCACTGAAACAGGTTGCTCAGAAAACTTGTGGATGCACATTCCCTGAAAGTGTTCAAGGACTGGTTGTATGGAGCTCTCAGCAACCTGGTCTAGTGGAAGGGGTCCCTGCCCACAGCAGAAGAGTTGGAATTGGATGAGCTTTATGGTCCCTTCCAACACAAACTATTCTATGATTCTTGATTAGTTAATTCTGTGAACTAATCATAGCATCCCAAGCAGGTCTTCATGAGATCAACTTACCCAGATCCTTCCATAGGGAGGGAATTACTTGACTGATATGGACACAGTTCTTACTTCTCTCCTGGCAAGGCATGTCCAAGTGGTGAGAGAAATAAGCAAGAAGACACTGAGCTCACCTGGTGACAGGTGTAGTAAAAAGGATGACCCCTACTGTCCCCGTTGAGAATGCTGGTTTTCATCAGCCCCCAAACTGGGGGGGCTATGCAAAAGCATAACTTAACAAAAACTTTCTGAAGAATGAGACCCTGTCATAAATTCTCCTTGGTGTCTTCGAAACTCAGAAGCTGCCACACTGACGAATGTGACAGGAGATCTGTGTCAGCTCAGCCCCAGACCATGCTAAGGACATCCCTACATCCAGAGACCAAAGGTATTGCAGCAAGGCCTAGTAACATACCAGGTGCAAGACACCCACTCCATGACAGACTGTTCACAAGGCTCAGGGACTGAGACACTGCTTGGTCTTTGCCCAAGCCCAGAATGAATTTCCATTACCATAAGTGAAGCTTTGAGACATAAAAGCACCATGAAGGTTTTTCTGATGTTTTTCCACTTCACTGCAAGTTGCCTTCCAATTGCTGAGGAATACATATAGTGTCAGTAGGTAGGTGTGCACCTGCAGTGCAAACTGCAGGCAGAACTCTCGGTGGCTGGAGCCCAAGACAAGAGGCTGTGAACTATCAACCCTTTGCATAACAAAGGGCACAGGGACCTGTGGCACCAGCCAGCTGACCAGACACTGAGAGATGGAGTAGGAGTTGAGGACTCCAGACTTCCATGTGCTTAGACCACAAGGGTATAAATGCCCAGGTTATCCAGGATCAAGACCTTTGAGAATGCTATTAGAAACCTGAGGTCAAACTGGTAAGGAAACCTGGTCTGACTGTGTGAGTATGGGGTGTGCAGGGAGGCAAGCAGGGCATCAGTCAGCTCACAGCATCTGCCGACTGCACAAGGACCTCAGTCCCAACTCAGGTGATGCAAGAGTGACTGCCAGAGTGACTCCTGGATGGTCAGACAGGAAGGTTTCCTTAACACTGACTACAGTGAGGAACAATATGGGTTTCCTGTTGTTTCTGCCACAATGGTGGTTATTATTCACTTAGCCTTTCTCCTTTCCCTTGCATCCATAAACTCATGTGTACTCTTAGCCAGAGGAGTGCCTGCAGTCTCCATGATGAGTTAGGTTATTCTGGTTCATTCAAGAACACACCAGCTATCCATACAAACAGGCCACAGCTATTTTGGAGAGGGTGTGAATAGAAAGGGCCTTTCAACTTCATTACATAATGAAAATGAATCAGCAAGAGAGACCTACTCACTCACAAATGAACTGCCAACCTTATGCAGGAATTTCACTGTGATTATACCATTTTTCCTCCCTGTCCAGGGGCAGCTCCTGTTCCACTCTCACATCTGCTACAGCACAATTCTGTCACGGCTGAGCGGTGCTAACCATGCTCACCTCCCCTTGCACTCAGTGGGAGCACAGGCCAGTCCCTACCCTGCAGAATGTCAGCCTGGGCTCCCCCATGAAACAAGACCAAACCATACCCAGGTTAAGCAGATTTCTGAGATGAAATATAATTCTTAAATTTATATATACCACAAGAACTGCCTTGGCTTTCCACTGCAAAGCTTTGCAAATAGTTCAGACTTGAAGTAGGGGGGGATACAGAAAGCGGAATTGTCATTCAGTGTCCACTGGATGAACTATTTCATGTCACAAGAAGACAGAAAGATGACCAATTTTCCTCTGCTCTCATCAATCAG
>NW_008673451.1:0-710 GCF_000695815.1 Acanthisitta chloris | reverse complement strand
GGTTCACTGTGGCCACCAGGGCCACCAAGGGCCATGAAATCCCCCGGACCGCCAGGTTCATTGTGACCTTCAGGATCACCAGAACCACCAAGCACCTGAGCTCCCCAGAAGCCCCACTGTGGCCACCACGTGCCCATCCCTGTCCATGCCCCAGGAGGTGCCCACGTCCACCCCCACAGTGGCGGTGCCACCCCCAGTGCCACTCACCTGGACCCGCGAGCTTGGCTCCGGAGGCCGAGGCACAGCGCTGCAGTGGTCCTTTGGTCACCACCTTCAGCCCTGGCTCAGGGGGCAGGCTCAGCCCCACCGAGGGGACACCACCTGTGGGGACAGGTGGCATGGCTGGGCACAGCTGGGGAGGACGTGTGTCCCCTGGCATAGGACACCACGGGAGTCCACACGCCACCTGTACCACCACCATGCCAAGGGGACACTGTGGATGCCACCTGCTAGAGGACACGTCAGGTGCCACATCTGCCTAGTTGCCACCACCTGGAGTAGCACTCTATGTCCCATGTGTCCCCTGTGCCAGCACCACCCTCCCAGAGTCACCCTCTGCGTCCCATGTGTCTCCCACTGCCACCACCCTGCCCGAGGACGCCCTGGCAGCACTCACCGCCCGGCTCGGGGTCGCGCACCAGCCCGTTGATGCTGGCCGAGGGGCCACAGGCTGAGATGGCACGTGGTGGCCTCTTCCCTGGCACCTTCAC
>NW_008673450.1:0-8580 GCF_000695815.1 Acanthisitta chloris | reverse complement strand
GTGCAGGTGTGTGTCCCCTGGATGCAGTCTGAGCCCCCCTGGATTCAGGCCAAGCCCCTCTGGATGCAGATCTGAGCCCACCCATGTGCAGGTGTGAGCCCACCCGTGTGCAGGTGTGTTTCCCCTGGATGCAGGCTGAGCCCCTCCAGATGCAGATCTGAGCCCACCCGTGTGCAGGTGTGTGCCCCCTGATGCAGGCTGAGCCCCTCCAGCTGCAGATCTGAGCCCACCCGTGTGCAAGTGTGTTTCCCCTGGATGCAGGCTTTTTTTTTTCCACCCGTGTGCAGGTGTGAGCCCCCTTGGATGCAGATCTCAGCCCACCCATGTGCAGGTGTGAGCCCACCCGTGTGCAGGTGTATGCCCACGTGCATTGCAGGTGTGAGCTCACCTGGGCACAGATGTGCCCCTGCCCTGCTGTCAGCCCACAGGGTTTGGAGGGGCTCAGTCCCTGCCCACCCTCCGGTGGTCCCTTGGAAGCATCATCCCACTGCCTGATGCTCTTCCTGGGTGCAGATCCTTGGGGATCAATCCTGCCAGGATGCACTGCTCCCACAGCCAGATTATCCACCTGGACTGTGGAGCTCAGTCCCTGTCAGCTGGATCTCTGGATGCTGGTAGGAGCTGGTCCTCAGAGCATCGGTGTTTGTTGCTGAGGTGTTGGAGCCCAGTGTGGGTCTGCAGAGCATCCCACATCCGTCTGGGCTGGGCTGTTTTCCATGCCGGGGTATCCCTTGGTGTGTGGCTGCAGGGGGAATGTCCCTTTGCAGAGTCATTCTGGCATGGAATAACATCCATGTTGTTGTTATCAGGCAGCACACAGAGGAGCAGGCAGGAATTGTGGATATCAGGAAGGATTCCAGCAGCCAGGCAGCCGTTCTCCCAGCCCTGGCACTGTGGGAGCTGCTGGAATCAGCTCGTGTGAACTGTTCTTTCTGCAGGAACAGAATGGGAGACTCCAACCCGGCAGCTGTGCCTCACGCCGCTGAGGACATCCAGGGAGATGACAGGTGGATGTCACAGGTAAGGCTGGGAGGGGCAGGGAGCTGGGTTCCTCTTCCCTGGGGGCTGTTGGGCCGGTGCTGCAGACCCTGAGAGGGGAGCTCATCAGTCCATACCCAGGGGTGTCAGGGTGGTGCCAGACTCTGCTCAGTGGTGCCCAGTGACAGGACAGGGAGTAATGGAGATAAACTAAACCACAGCAAGTTCCACCTCACCGTGAGAAAGAACTTCTCTCCGTGGAGGGTGGCAGAGCACTGGGACAGGTGCCCAGGGAGGGCGTGGAGTCTCCCTCTCTGGAGACATTCCAAACCCACCTGGATATACTGGTGTGTCGCTGACCCTGCAGCAGGGATGGATACCCAGCAGGGAGTGTCACCCAGAGCTCACCTTGCTGCTCTCTTTCAGCACAATCGGTTTGTCCTGGACTGCAAGGACAAGGAGCCCGACGTGCTCTTCGTGGGGGACTCCATGGTGCAGTTGCTACAGCAGTATGAGGTAGGGAGAAAGGAAGGGGGGAGGATGGTTGGAGGAATTGGAGTGTTTTTCTCTAACCTAGTAATTGATGATCACGTGTGACACTGATGAGTTCCTCTGTTCCCATTTCACTGCTGTCTCCCAAGGTATTCTTGCCCTGATTCCTGATCTCCTCAGTGCCTGTGCACTGCTGTACCTCCTTGAGCCTTTTCCAGGCCTTCTCTGAAGCCATGACCAACTGCCTCTGTTTTGGCACATGTACACAGCCCTTTGCCAGCTCCCTGGATCACAGACTCTAGCCTCCACAGCCTCGTGCCAGCCCCCTGGGTCAGGGATCCCAGCCTCCCCGGGGCCAGAATGCATTTAACCCTGCAGCACTTGATGCCAGAGGCATTGACCCCCTGGCTTTTCCCTAAAACTGTTAGGAGAGAGAAGAGGTGTGGTGGCAGTTGAGCAGCTTTGTTCTGCAAGAACTGCTTCCCTGTGTTCTAGTTCTGTTACCTGAAGATGAAAAGGATTTAATCAGGTCATAGATTCCTTCTGCTGAGGCCTTGTGCCTGAGGCAGTCAGGGACACCGTGGTCTGCAACAGATCAGCACTCAGGGGCTCTGATCAGCTGGGCAAATAGCTGCTCAGGAGATCTTCCCCTTTGTGCCAGGCCTGAGGGCTTGAACGTCAGCAGCTCGGTCTCTTCCCGCTCCGAGTGAAGCCTCTTCCCCTGTCCAAATGCCCTTTGTGGAGTGAGTGTTCAGGGAAGGGCTCTTGGCTGCTCTCAGTGGCCTCAGAGGCCACTGCACACCGTGGTGTGTCCTCCCCTCGCCGTCAGGATGCAGCTCTGACGCAGCACTTTGATTTCTGCTTGCAGATATGGCGAGAGCTCTTCTCACCACTCCATGCACTGAATTTTGGGATTGGTGGAGACACCACGGGGCATGTTCTATGGAGACTGAAGAACGGTGAACTGGAGAACATTAAACCCAAGGTACCAGCAGCAAACCCAAGCAGGCAGCCCTGTGCTGGCTGAGGACAGGCTCCGGTGCCTGGTAGGGCAGAGCTCGGGGCAGATCAGCAGACCTCTGTGTGTGAGCACCTGCTGGCACTGAGGGTGCTCCAGGCATTGAGGGGTGTTGGGGAGCAGAGCTGTGTGTCTCCTGCCTGTGGTTTGCACTGCAGTCACAGGATGTCATCAATAAATGGAGGTGACCTTGTAGTCCTATTGAAAATGCTGATCAGGCCTGCATCAAAAGCAACGTGGGCAGCAGGCCATGGAGGGGATTCTGCCCCCTGTTCTGTTCTGGGGAGATCCCACCTGGAATTCTGGAGGGAGTAGGTTTAGATTAGATATTGGGAAGAAATTCGTCCCTCTGAGGCACTGGCACAGGTTGCCCAGCGCAGCTGTGGCTGCCTCATCCCTGGATGTGTGCCAGGTCAGATTGGATGGGACTTGGAGCAACCTGATCTGGTGGAAGGTGTCAGTGCCTGTGGCAGGGGAGTGGAACAAGATGATCTTTCAGGTCGCTGCCAACCCAGACCATTCTGTGATTTACCTGTGCCAGGTGTAGCTTGGAGTGCAGTCACCTCTCAGGCCTGAGCTGCCTTCCTGCCCTCTGGAAAGGGATGGGGAAGTATTTGCTGCAGACTTAGTGAAGCTGTTCAGGTGTGCACCTGCCCACCCTGCGCCTGCAGTTGCAGCCCTGGCACACGTGTGTTCCCTGAGAGCAGTGGGCAGTGCCTGCCCCAGGGCTGGAGACCTCTTGCAGCCTGAGTTCAGTCTGACTCCTCCTGCAGCTCTCCAGCCACAGACAGTGTTTGTGCAGGGATTTCAGGGTCACCAGCCTGTTACAGCTCTCTCAGCTGCAAACACTTTTTTTTCTCTCCTTGTAGGTCATTGTTGTTTGGGTTGGAACAAATAACCATGAAAACACAGCAGAAGAAGTAGCAGGGGGAATCGAGGCCATCGTGCGCCTGATAAACACTCAGCAGCCACAGGCCAAAGTGATTGTACTGGTGCGTGACTGGGACCGTGCTCCCTGTGCTGGGAGTCACTGGGCAGTGCTGGGAGGGCTCACATCTGTCCTCTGCTCTGTGCCTGCCCTTGCTGGCTTGGCTTTGCATGAGCTCTCCTGGTCCTTCAGGGGTGGGTGGGCTCACTGACTATCCCGCTTAGAACTGCCGCTGAGGAGGTCCTGTTGGGGGAAAACAGGTGCCCAAATCTGAGCTGGCACTGGGAGTCCCAGTTGGCTTCCTGTCCTAGCAGCATAGCTGGGCAGTGGCAGGAAAAAATCCCAACAGACCAACAGAAGAGCACAAGCTGATGTACTTAAGAGGTGAAAAAAAGCAGGCGCCTTGCCAGTCGTGCTCGTAGCTCGTCTGGCTCCTTCACTGCGTTTCATGTTGGGTCTGAATGGACCAACTCATTCAGGGGATGAGTTCCTCTTGTCACGGGCTTCCTAAATCCCGACAGGCAGCCCCCGTTGGAAGGGAGAACAGGTCTCCTGATGCCATCAGGGTGGTACAAAGCTGTTTTGCCTCCTCTCGTGCCAGGGCCTGCTACCTCGCGGAGAGAAGCCAAACCCCCTGCGGCAGAAGAACGCCAAGGTGAACCACCTGCTGAAGGCCTCTCTGCCCAAGCTGCCCAACGTGCAGCTGCTGGACGTGGACGCCGGGTTCGTGCACTCGGATGGCACCATCTCCTACCACGACATGTTCGATTTCCTGCACCTGACGGGAGGGGGCTACGCCAAGGTCTGCAAGCCCCTCCACGAACTGATCATGCAGCTGCTGGAGGAGACCCCCGAGGAGAAACGAGCTGCCCTGGCCTGAGCCGCTGGTGTCAGCCCTTCAGAGCATCATCCAGCCCATCAGATCAGTTCTGTCACTGGCACTACAGAAATCCTTCTTTCTTAAAGCACTTTCCATTGTAGAATGTTACCGGATGTCCGTACTTAGTGTTTTGAGGGGGAAGGCTCACGTCTAACTGGTCTTGTACACACGAGGGCCGGCTGGGGTTGGTTTTATTGCAGGAGGAGATTAGCTGAAGAAGAGTTTTACTTTTAAACCATTCCTCATTTAAAAACAAGAACAGGACTGTCGCTCTGTGCCCCCATGTCTTGTTGCTCTGTGGTTGTCCTAGCCCCCGTAGCCTGTCCGACAGCCCACGCTCCGCTCCTGGCTCACCATCCCTGGCTGCACCGTCGTGCTCTGTGTATTTGCCTGGGAACAAGAATCACATTCCACTTGCTAAAGCCAGAACAGATGCATTTTTCCAAACTCGGTTTCACCTCTTAGGGCTTTGTTGAGGGTTGTTTTTTGGTTCGTTGTTTGGGTTTTATTTTTACTGGGGGGTTTTAATGACACGTGTTGCTTCCTCACTGCTTTCTGAAGCAGCATGAAACTGGAATGCAGAGATTTAAAGCAGCAAACAATTACCTGAGTTTGTGTCACACTCCCAGGCGCTTGTCTCGTGCTCGTTTCCCCGTGCCTGCTAGCCAGGGCACCTCCCCTCCCGTGCAGCGTTCCCGGGGCACCTTCCTTCCCTCCCGTGCAGCTCTCCTGGGATCGCTCCTGTTCGGGTGCTGCTCTGTCCCCTGCTCTGCTCCTGCTGCCTGTGGTGTCTCTGGCTTCTAGCAGCTGCTCAGTGTAGGGTTTTAACACTCCAGTAACCTGACAGTCGCTTCCCTGCCCCTCTGGAACTGACAGACATCCCTTTGAGGTGCCTCTTTGCGGTGCTGGTCCTTGTCCTGTTTTCTTCTTGTTTTTTAAAGTATAACTATGACATCCTTTTTTTCTCTCAAGCAAACCCACAGGAACAGCCGCTGGCTGCAGGGCAACTATGACATCCTTTTTTTCTCTCAAGAAAACCCACAGGAACAGCCACTGGCTGCAGGGTCCAAATCCCTCAAAGGTTTTACAGATCCCAAGGTGTATATTTCTTTGTTGCTACTGGTTTACTTGTACAAAAGTTTGAGCCAACTACAGCCTCTTAGAGGAAAAAGTGAAGTTAAGGTGTAGCTTCTCCTGCCTTGGACACTGCTCCTCACCTCTAGCAGGGGAGCTGGAGGGGCAGGTGTCCTCCTGAGGGGCTGGGATTTGGGTTTGTGGTTAGGAGGGGCTGGTTGTAGTGAGGCATCTAAAACCAAGAAGTTCTCCTTCCAAAAGAAACGGTTTGGACTTGAGAGGCAGAGCCCTAGATGAATAGATAACTTGCAAAAAATAACATTTTAAACCTAGTCTGTTCCTCCCTGGCTTTACCTGCAGGAGCTGTGTGGTGCCACGCAGGCCTCGCCGGGTTTGTGCTTCCCAGGGGATCCGCGTGCCAGCGGGTAAATCCGGGAGGAACAGAGAGCTTCGTGCTCCCAGGGAGGGGTGTGCAGGTGTCAGGAGGTTTGCTAAGCCCATAGGTACTGTACATAGTCTGTCTGCCCTTTGCTGTAGCCAAGGGGCTGGTGTGTAACTGACCTAGCGTTGAGGAATCCCGTAACGTCCCACCTCATCCCCCTCCTCCTGTAGATTTGATCATAGCAGGATTCCTGCCTGGATTGCATGCATAGTGTGTGTTTTGTTTCCAGTATATGTGATCTACACACAGATGAAGGAAAGGTGAAGTGTTCCCTTGCCAGAGTCGGGCACAGGGAGCTGCGGAGTGCCGAGGGAGAGGGATCGTGGGTCAGGGACACACTCCCTGAGGCTCTGTGCTCCGGAGCTCCGTGGTGCAGGGCAGGCTTTGAGGGAATGCTGCCCACACTTCCATGGAGTGCTGGCTGGAGAAACCGGGGAAGGGCGAGTGGAAGTCAAAAGTTCACTCTAGTGGAGAGTTCTGGGGAAGGGCTTTATCCCACCCCCTCAGGGAGCTGGGATACAACCCATTCTGCTCCCTGAGGGCTTTCCAGCTCTCCAGGCTTGTGAGGAAAGGCCGTGTGCTAGTTAATCTGTGCATCCCTGCTTCCCTCCCCGCTGCTGCTGCTGCATTTGGCTGAAGAGATGCTAACCAGGAATGTACTCTCCAGTAAAGCTCTGCGCAGCCCCGGCTGTGAGTCAGCCCCTCCGGCAGAGTGCCGAGGGGACCGGGGGGTTTGGCAGGCTCTGAGCCTCGGCAGCCTCACCGGGGAGGCTCTGCTGGCTCTGCTAGGCTTGGCTTGCTGAGGTGCCACACTGTGCTGGCTCTGTGCTCGTGGCTCTCTGCCCCCGGCGCTGTGCGGAGCGCGAGGACGGTGTCCTCTCCCCTCAGACTCGGCTCTGCTCGTCGCTGCCTGGCAGGAAACTGCCCTGCTCACCTGTGAGGTGGTGTGGGTGAGGAGGGGTTCTGCCTCCACACTCACCTAGTGCTGAAAACCGAGTGCCTCATGTGGAAAAGCTTCGATTCCAGCTCTGGCTGTCCCTCAGGATGGGGCTGGGCTGGAGCTGAGTGAGCATTGCCCGTTTCATGTTTATTGCAGCAGAGAGGAAAACAGAGAATGTGAAAAATGACAGAATCTTGTAAGGTGCTGGGCTGGAGGGTGACAGGGTGGGAGCTGTGAGGAGGAAGGCCTGTCCCTCCCCTCGCTGCCTACCCAACACCCCGAGCCTCCCCGGGACACAACCGTTGTGATTCTGCTTTGGCAAAAATGCATCAGCTGGTAGAACTCACTGTTAGTGCTTACTTCGATATAAATGTCAATGTTTCACCCACCGTGTCGCAGCCTGTGTGTGTGTGTGGCTGTGTGTGTGTGTGCCGAGGCATCTCTGTCCCGGTCACTCGTTCTGCTTCGTCTCAGAGGGGCTGAGGAGCTGCCAAACCTCCCACCGTGGGCTCTCCCTGCCTGAGGGAGCTGTGCTCAGCCAGATCCTCACTCCTCATTTAGTTCCTACTTTTCCCTGCTCCATTTGGGGCTTTTCTTGTCTGTTTTCCCTCCTTTCCCCGTGCAGAGCTCAGGTCCTGCACCAAACCTGTGAGCACAGTGCTGCAGGTAAAGGGAACTGGTAGTTTGGCCCTCGAGAGGACATGGGCTTGTATTCGATTCCGGAGTGATTTCTCTCTGATAGCCCTGGAATGAACAGGGAATGCACATCCCCACGCAGTCCCACTCACAGCCATCCCACTCGAGTTCCATCGGAGCTGAGGAGTCGGTCGGAGTTTTCTGCTTCTAGTCCTGCATGGGCATCCGTCTGTCCCCGAGGTCATTCCATCTGCCACCAACGTCACCACCTGTACCTGGAAACAACGTGCAGACTGTCCAAAAAGAACTGCCGTGGGATCCTCGGGGAGAGGAGGGACGAGAGGAATAAAGTGCACAATAGCAGCAGCACTTGTCTCGTGGCGTTTGTCCCGCGGAGCAGAGCGGGAAGAGGTCCTGGATGGCAGAGTGAGCCTAGAAAGTGGCTCTGTGTGAGGGACGTGGAGCTGAGCCACTCCAGGGGGGAGCTAAAGCCAAACAGCTCAATTGCAGACACAAAGTGTGATGGAAAGGCCACAGACCCCTGGAGCAGGAGGGAGAAACATGCTAAAAGCAGTGTAGCATCTGTCCTGCTTCCCTAATGAACAGAGCCATGGAAATTACTTCAGCCTCCGATGATGAAGGGAGCTGCAAATGGCAGGGAGGCTGTGGGAGCCCCTGTGGGACTCTGGAGAGGAGCATGGGACAGGGATGGGGCAGAGCCATCCCTCACCTGGCAGGGAACGTTCCACGTCCCCAGGGACTTTGGGGACAGGCAGGGTGTGCCTGGGGTTCAGGTGGGTGTCCAGAGCAGCTCTGCAGGGCAAGGACTCCACTCTGGGATCTCCTGTCGAGCAGGAGCAAATCTACGGAGCTGGAGTTCCCCTAGCGAGTCCCCTATAGGGCAGAGCTCCCCCCGGGGGGTCCTATATGGAGCAGTGAGTCCCCTACAGAGCAGAGCTTCCCCGGGGGGGTCCTATAGGGGACAGGGATCCCCTACGGAGCTGGAGTTCCCCTGGGGAGTTCTATAGGGGACAGGGATCCCCTATGGAGCTGAGCTTCTCCTGGGGGGTCCTATATGGAGCAGCGAGTCCCCTATAGCGCAGAGCCTGCCCGGGGGGTCCTATACAGAGCAGTGAGTCCACTATAGGGCAGAGCTTCCCCCGGAGGGTCCTATATGGAGCAGCGAGTCCCC
>NW_008673449.1:0-18299 GCF_000695815.1 Acanthisitta chloris | reverse complement strand
CCAACCCTGTTGATTCTATGATTCTATTTGTAATATAAATTGCCTGGCAGAGATTATATTTTAGACTCCCATTCTGTAAACTCCTGTGCAGAGGTGGATCCTGCTGCCTGCCTGGTGCTCCACTCAAGTTTGTAGCATTCCAGTCCATCCAGGGCAAACTGCAAGATGAGAGCCCTAGTTCATAACACATGAAATGAAGCATACATTTCTTTACTGCAAGCAATTGTTTAGTACCAGCTCAGAGAACCGTTCCAGAAAAAGTCTGATACTCTTTTTAACTGTCTGAGGTCATGTATACAGTAATTCCGTAGCTGCATATTTTATTTCATATGGATTATGTTTAAGAGGAAAAACACTCTTTATTTTGTATAAAGACCTTTATTTTTCTTGTGTTTGTTGCCATGGCAATACAGTCTCTGGTGGAAAGCTAAATTTACATTTAAAGAGGCATTTTTCAGAAGGGTAAGGCTCCTAAGAGTAATTTATCTTGCTAAGAAGATTACACTTTATTTCACAGAACGTTTTGAGACTCGATTCAGTGCAACAAGCTGGGTGGTGTCTGCTGGGTGCCAGCAGACAGGCACAGGGATACCATGAGAACTTGCCTGTATTCCAGTCTGCACATAATGACAATTCATGCTCCTGCACTGCAGAAGCACAGGGAGCAGCATGGCAATTAAATCCATACCATGTACTTACTTGAACCTGGCATGTCTTACTCATATGTCTATTTTTGAGTAAGGAAGACTTACAGATATCTCATTATAGGCTATTTCGAACACCCTCTCCAAAAGCCACTTAATATAGTTAAAAGTTGCTTTAAATAGTTCTAACAGTGTTTGGAAAATCATTTGTAAATGTCACCTAACTTGTTTGATATAATACAACGTATGTATACAAACATGAATGTTCACCTCTTTTACAGGTAAACAAACATTTCAATTGCATTGCAGCTGTGCAAAGAGCAACTGAGCAGCATTTAGGAAGACACTAGCTAGTTTCTGGCAGAAGGACTCAGTTCCCTGCAGCGTGAGGATGTGCTCCCCAAAGGCAGCATCACTTGCATCATGCATGGTAAAAATGCACATAAGGTAATCACAGTGCTGGGTTTTTCTTAGCTTCACTGTTTCATTTTAAATCTGTCCTAAATGAGTCTCAAATATAGAACAATTTGAGCAAACCCAGAATTCTTTCAGTTACTGAGTCACACCACATACACTTGTAATTTTGGTATCAGAACACAGAACAGATGATGCCAGCTTATGTGTTGACACAACAGAATGGTGAAAGGTGACTGTTTCTCAGGATACTCTAAGCTGGTGTGATTCCCAGAACTGATTACTAATTAATATGATTGAAATTTATGGGTTTTGCTACCTTCAAATATTTTACTCCTCATCTATGCATGAAGCAACAGAAAAGGGAGGCTCTGATCTCTGCATCAACAGCCCAGTAGTCCTTCTGCCTTAATGGCATTCCATTTTAGAGTGAGTGCTGGGCAATGTTGTGGATGTTTCATGAAATCAAAGCAGCTGAAGCTTCTGCACAGAATTCTGGACATGCCACTTCTTGCTCACATGTGTGTTCCAGCACAGCATCTCACTGGGGAACATGGCACAGCCAGTTGGTGTCTAACACAGCTGTGTCCTAAGCCATTTTTCCCCCCAATACAGACAGTATGCCAAGAGGCCATAAGATTTTTTCAGAATCTTTGTGTGAAATTGATTAGCTTTCCAAATCAGCAATGTAAAGCAACTGAATTAACGGGGGGAAAAAAAAGTTTAAAATGGGTATTTCTGCCTTTTTTCTATGTCAGGTAGGTTTAACCACTGCTGTTCTCACAGTTTTAGTACACACAGCCTGACATTTTTTACAGCTCTTGCTCCTATAAGATTAAGCAAAATTCTTAGTTTTTGAATAATTTCTTCTCCTTGTGTTCGCAGATACACCTGCGAATGCAAACCCTGAAAACACAAGCAGCAGTGTGATATAAAACTCATGGTTTAGGGTTTTTTTGAAGTCAGTTTCCTGACTTTCAGGGCCCTGACAATTTCAGTTAGTGCTAAATTTTAAGCAACACTGGATTTGGAATGAAAAAAGTCATCTAGCTGGACTTGTACGATGACTGCACTATGTAGTAGATGGAAGTCTTTGCAAACAGAGGAGTTAGCAAATAACAACTGCCCAGAGATTTGTTTTTTGGGTTTTTTTCCTCTGAAAATCTACAGAAGAATGAAACCTAGCACTGTTAATTTTGTGAGTTAGAGGTCAGGAAAAGCAGGACACCGCAAGCAATATTCAACCCTGCCAATATAAACCCCAAGCATTTTCAGCACTCCAGCACGAGTCTCTTTTGACTACAGTAGGCAATTCAGACAGGATCCTATTAATCTGATTAAAACCACAAATATTTAGAGTACTCTGCTTACTATTTTAAAGAAGATTCACCATGCTGTGACAGGCTTGTCATACAACTGTCGATTGGTTTTATCATTTTTAATGGGCTGCAATGGGTTAAATGCCCCTGATTCCTTCTCACCAGAGCACCCCTTAGGGTTTTTTCTTAAGAGAAATGTGATCTAAAAAGGAAGGGGAAAGTTCGGAACAGCTCTGAGACTTTCTCCTGGCAGCAGTCATCTGTCCAGCCTACCTTATTGCTTCCATTTGGAGTCAAATGCATACGAAATGCAGCCCCACGAGGGTGAGCTGAGGCAACAAAGGAGCTGATTTCCAGCTCATCAGGAATACCCAAGAAGCTCTCACAAAGCAGTTCTGCTGTAGCTGTCACTTCCCTACTTCAGTATTGATAAGCTATAGACAGAAAAGTCTGACATGTATTGCAGGTGGATCTGCAAACATTATTCAGTAGGTAAGTGTAACCACATGAGTGCATCCCAGCAGTGCAGTTCACTGGACAGATTTGGATAGTTTAATTTCTCCCCTGTTCCCACGTAGAGTGGCATTAAAGCTATTAACTTGTTCCAAAGCTGCAGCTGAATGTTTCAGTAAATATATGCCTCTCTCAGGAGAGCAAACCCATTTTAAATGATGGCCTACACATACTCTGGCAGCTGATGATCCACTCTCTGGGATTTGAGATCTGTACACAGAGACACAGACTAAAGCCACATTATTCCTTCCTGTCTGGCTAATATCATCTCAGCTATATTCCGTCTAGTTGTGATGCATCACATTTCATAATTACAGCAATATGTTGGGGTTGGGGTTTTTTTAAATACACTTTCTGCTTTTGATGTTCCTGATCCCTATGGAAAGCTTGTACTGTTCTGTAGCCTGCTGACTAAACTCATATGCACACCAGCTGCATTTTATCAGGGAACAATGTTTGCCTTTTGAACTGGCTGAGAGATTTTACTTAAAATGAAGAGTAGATATACATTCTTTGGCAACACTTAGAACCTTGTTCAGCACAATATGCATTTGCAGGGAGTCATAGCCTACAGCTAAACAGTGCAGCAGCCCACAGTCATCAGACCAAAAGAAGTGAAAAATCCTATCTTAGAATCAAAAACGACCCCAAGTTTATCTGCTGCATAACAAAACCAGGACCACCTCATGTCATTTGGACACATGTCTTGTCCTATCTGTTCCTGAAGTCTTTCAACAGAGATTAGGGTAAGAACCTTTTCTTAACTACGTTAACTCTCCTCTGAGGAGAGGCTGAGGGAGCTGGGGGTGTTCAGCCTGGAGAAGAGGAGGCTCAGGGGAGACCTTCTCACCCTCTGCAACTCCCTGACAGGAGGTTGGAGTCAGGTGGGGGTTGGTCTCTTCTCCCAGGCAACCAGCAGCAGGACAAGAGGGCACAGACTCAAGCTCTGCCAGGGGAGGGTTAGGTTGGATGTTAGGAAGAGATTTTTTAGGGAGAGAGTGCTCAGGCATTGGAATGTGCTGCCCAGGGAGGTGGTGGATTCACCATCCCTGGAGGTTTTCAAGATGAGACTGGATGTGGCACTTGGTGCCATGGGCTAGTAAGCACAATAGGGTTGGACTTGATGATCTTGGAGGTCCTTTCCAACCCAGCTGATTCTATGATTCTATGTTTACTAGTCCTTCATCCTTATATCAAAATTAAGCTGAGTTAAGGGGTATTCAGGAGGTTTTATCCCATCCTCCCCAAGTGTGGAAGGAAAAGAGTTAATTTCCTTTGCAGCAACTTCAAAAAACCAAAACCACTACTTAAGCTATTAAATCCTCCCTTGAAGAAACAACACCAATTTCTTATGGCACATTTTCCAGACCTTTTGATTCCTTTTATTACATCCGACTCCACTGAAATGCAGAGCTCAAACCCAAACACTGAGCTCAAGAGGAGCCTAGTCAGTACCAAGTAGTCACATGGTAGATTATCCAGCACTTCAGCAGGCTGTCAGCAAGGGACACGAGCTATCAGGTTTCCCTTCACTTCTCTCGCCCTCCCAGAGCAGCACAGCACAAGTGGCTGGGGGAGCTGCTCAGGGGACTGCTGCTGTGAGCCAGGAGAGCAATTCCTGTGTACAACCAACTACTTCAGCCACTGGACCCACTAAGCCTTCCTTGCTCATTCTGAGACAGGTCTAGTCAAAACTGCTGACCAACAAATACATTTACAGAAGCTGTTTTATTATACAATATCCTGATTTCTCTTTTCCCTTGGAGCAAATCTTTGTCTCCTCATGACTTGGGTTCCTTTCCTCCCAAGAATTGTCCTCTCTCTGCATTCTCCTCTGAATTGGGGAACAGAGCTCTTTCTATAGATTTTGAAACTGGAAGGGAATATCAAAATCATTCAACTCAAACTCCAGGCAGAGAACTCATCAATTCATGTGTTGTGTCAGGTAACCTTTGTTTTCTAGAGGCAGTGCTGCTGACAAAGGATATTGATTTGGAGGCATCCAGAACACAGATTTTTTTTTTAAAATTTTCATCAGTAAATTGTTTGTCCCTATAGAAAACCAGGCACATGCTTTGAAACTTGCAATTTCCCTTTAGTTTCCAGTCATTGGTTCCTGCTATGCTCTAAGTGATAGATTAAAGAGCTCTTTCACACTCATTATCTTTCCACAAAGATTTATGCATACATAAGTCACCTTTCAATCTCTTGATAAATTAAACTGCAAGATTCTTCAAATGTTTTTCTAGTCTCTAAATGCTTTTTGATAGATTTCTAGTTCTAACCCCCAACTTTTCCAGCAATTTCATATTCTGAACTTTGTGACCAGATTTCTGTTAACTCTATATGACTTTGAATGGCATAAGATGAAAAATCTGCCACCTACGTTTTGTCCTTATTACTAGAGGAAACAAAATGTTACTAGATGCTCATATGGAGTTGTTTGTCCTCTTTGATCTGGGCATCTTCCCCACATGCTACTTCTCAAAAGCCTGGCTACCAGTCTGAAGGTCTTGTTGATCATTTCTCTTCTTGGAGGAGTCACCTAAGACAAAAAAAATTGCTTCCCTTTAAAGAGCCCAGGTTACTAGGCACTTCCACACGGATGCTGTTCTCCCTCGCTGGAATTTATGAGAGTTGGCACAAGGTTCTTCAGGATTCTTCAGTCACCCAGGGACAGGAGAGCTGGGATGGACCCAGGCTGGTCCTGGGGCCTGAAATCAAAGCTTAATGTTTCTATAACATATAACACAATCATCCAGACTGTGCAGGTAGACTAAGAGCAATAAAGTCATCAGCCCTTATATTGTATCTAGCTTTCAGTTTACTAACTTTTAGAGGCAACATCCATTTCCACCCTGCTAGAAACAGCTTGCTTCTTACTATACAGTTACTACACAGCTTCTTACTACTCAAGTTATCACTGAAGAAAACAGAGGTTATATATAAAAAACAAGTTTGGCTCTTTTGTGTACTTATTTATTTTACATTGCCAAAACTATGATATATACACAGCAAAATGCCTCTGTTGGTCCACAGGTCTCTAAACAGAAATCATTGGTTTCTGCCTCAAGAAGGTCTTTCCCATCTTCTGTGGCCAGGAATTCACTCTTTAGTTCTTTCCTCTGTTCCTTGAGCAGGACATTGTCAGCCAACGGGGTACATTGCTATGTAGTTTGATATCCTTAAAATACAAGTGCAATGTGTTTAAGACATTAGCAATAATTGTCGAAGGCTTGAAGCCTCCCTGGGGAGCAGGAGGAGGTTTGCACAGGAATTTTGTGCACTGCTAGAAGTCTTTACCAGAGCATGTTACTCCCTCCTCACTCAGGAGGCAGCCTGGAGATGTCTCATACTAGGAACTCTGCCACCTTCACCTTCCAGAGAGCCTTTCAGTTCTTAGGAAAGTTGACTCTGAAAAAGGGAGCACAAACAGTCTTTCAGCCTGTCTAGACATTCTGGATGCTGAATATTTAATGGCCTGGTATAATGTAGCTGGACTATAGCAGTGGAAAGTGATGGAGGCAGGAAAAACAATAGGCAGAACTTCTGGTTTAACAGACATAATACACTGTGGCTGCTCCAAGCTGGTAGCCTGCAGGAGGCTAGAGAACAATTATGTCAAGGAAGCTCAGTCTAGACAAGTCAGGAGTTCTTCCCACAGAAGTTTACCCTTTTATGCATAACCTTTGTCTCCCAGAAGTTGCTAGAAATAACTGTTAGCCATCAAAAATTGACACCAAAAGGCACTTTTCCAGCAAGTCAAAAATGGGAATCACTAGCTAGTTTGGTTTACCTTCCTTTCCAATAATATTCCTGTAAGGACACAGTTCTTCCACATACTTCCATTCTCTCACAAATTTTGGAAAACAATCTACCAAGATATATGAAACCAGAAGTAACAAAAAGGAAAAAACAAGGCACAAAACCCACACATGCAACTAAAGCGCAACCTAAAACTCAGGAACATCAACAGCTGATCTCTGGAATACTTGGGACCGCGAATTCCACAAATGATGGATGCTCAACAATTAATTCAGCACCAATTGTTGATCAGCTGAATTAGAAAACTAAGTCACCTTTATGGTTTTGAGTGGCTGTAAAGTTTGTGTTCTTGACCCACTAGATTCTTAGGCACAAACCAAGTATCCAAGTTACACCATCCCTAACACAGAACAGGTCTTGTAGCTTATGCAAATGCTGGGAGACATGAATATCTCCCCTCACTTTATTTCCCTGCAGATGAGTTGCAACACAACTGTGAGTACCACTAAAAATCTCTTGTATCAATTACTTCATTCTTCAGTTGGTTTAGCTGTCACAAACCATGTGCTCTCAGACCCCCTTTTTGTCTGAAGAAAGTTCACTAAAACAACACAAAACACAAATGCTAAGTTGCTGGGTCAGAACTTAGAGAGCTCAAACCAGTTTAAGATGTAAGAAAATTGGAGTCATAGAATCAACTGGGTTGGAAGAGACCTCCAAGATCATCAAGTACAACCCTACTGTGGTTACTAGATCATGGCACTAAGTGCCACATCCAGCTTGAAAACCTCCAGGGATGGTGAATCCACCACCTCCCTGGGCAGCACATTCCAATGACTGATCACTCTCTCTGGAAAAAAAATCTCTTCCTAACGTCCCACCTAACCCTCCCCTGGCAGAGCTCGAGTCTGTGCCCTCTTGTCCTGCTGCTGGTTGCCTGGGAGAAGAGACCAACCCCCACCTGACTCCAACCTCCTGTCAGGGAGTTGTAGAGGGTGAGAAGGTCTCCATAAGAGAGATAAGTTAACACAAGGCTCTGATGTGGCGCTTATAACAACCACTTTCTTGAACTTCCATTTCATCCTCCTGTTGTCAGTAATTGCAAACAAGACAGTCAGTGGATTTGCATTACATTTGGGCATAAGAGAATCCTAAATTAGGGGTTTTGCTAAGGCCTCCTCCCCAGCCCAGGACATCAGCCATGCAGGCTGCCTCACCAGCTGCCTCAGGCCTTGACCTTTGTGAATGATGCCAAATAAAGCTGTGTGCAATCACCTCAAGTCTGCTTTGGGTAAATAACATCACTGGGGTTACAGTGCCAGCAGAGAGTACTCATGGCCTTTACTGAAGGCCAGGTTAATGCAGCACTTTTAGATACAGATCAGCCTGTGCTGGGCAAATTTCTGCACACCGTGTTCTCTCATCACAGTTACAATTTGATGTTTTACGATTTGGGGTCATCTTTCTTTATACATGGTCCAATATTGAATATGCACAGGTAGTTACTGCTACAACTCAGGAATAGTTTTCTGGGAACATAATTTTGATTAAAAAGGAAAAGATGACAGGAAGGGGAAAATGGAGAACTGAGATATGAATATTACTCTTATTTCTGCCTCCCTTCAGCTACTTCTAATGTTAAAGCTAACCAGTATTTTGGTCTATTACTCTTAAAGCAGCATCAGAATCTAAACATGGAAAGGGTAGCACAGCACTCTCTCTGGCACCCACTACGTTCAGGTGTTAAGAGCATTTTTTTCATATTAAAAATCTGCACAATCTAAAGCAAATTGTTTCTTAGGATTCCTGCGTATCATCCTAGAAAGTGGGACAGGACCAGATAAGTCCCTGTATGGATACAAATTTGAAGATGCTAATTACTCTGAGTAGAAACTTCAAGTCCAAAAGTCACATGCAACAGGAAAATAATGATACAAAGCAATGTGACTGAGCATCAGTTACACTGGGAACAGCAACAGTGCAGATCATAGAATCATAGAATTTAGGGGTTGGAATGGACCTTACACATCATCTAGTCCCAACCTCCTGCCCTGGGCAGGGACACCTCCTCACTAGATCAGGTTGCTCAAGGTCAGGGCAGCCACCACATCCCTGGGCAACCTGTGCCAGTGTCTCACCAGCAGAACAGGAAAAAAAGGTTTTTCTAATATCTAACCTAAACTTCCCCTCCATCAATTTGAACCCATTACCCCTTGTCCTATCACTGCAGTTTCTAACACAGAGTCCCTCTCTGGCTCCTTACAGGTACCTACAGCTACTGAGGACTGAGCACATCTTTTTCCGCTTTCCTAATCTTTGTTTTCAAAAATGTTTTTCCTAATTCAATCATGTTTACTGTCAGTAAAAGAACATGGAAAAGGAGACAGCCTCTTCCCAGTGGTGCCCAGGAAAGGACAAGAGGCAATGAGCACAAGCTGAAATACAGGAAATCCCGTTTGAACTTAAGAAAACACTTTTTCTGCTGTGCTAAGTTGCCCAGAGAGACTGAAGTCTCCAACCTTGGAGAGAGATTCAGAACTTGGCTGGCTATGGCCCTGGAGCAGCCTCTGCAGGTGGCCCTGCTCTGAGCTGGGGGGTCAGAGCAGACAATCTCCAGAGGTTCCTTCTACCCTCAGCTAGTCCATGACTCCAAGACAACCTTTTAATTCAATTAAATGACACAGCAACAACCAGACACACTCTTCTGCTCTTAAATCCAAGAGGACATGCAGGTTCCTTCTCATGTCTCTGGTTATGTAGGTCTGTGCCTTTTTAGATTGTCATTACAGCATGTAATGCATCATTACAGGTCTTGCAGTAAGAGCAGACTTAGATCAATTCCCTTTCCAGGGCCAATTTTGAGTGTAGCCTGAATAAATGTGACAGACAGACCCTGGAACACTCTTAATGAGAACAGTAAATTAATTCAAGAAGTTACTGGATCACTAGAAAATTTGTGATAGCTTTAATTGGGATAACAGTGCCAGAAAAAACACGAAAGTATCATGGCTTGATCAGCAGAGAATCAGTAACATCATTTGTTTACACCCTGTGCCACATAACCCCAGGAAATATTAAGATAGTCCTTACCAAAGTGGTTAATATTGTCTAACAGCTATTTCTGAATTGTAGGACACAATTAACCCTAACTTGTTAGCCTTTCCCAACGTAGGAACTCAACAAGACAGTCGGCTAGAGTACAGGAAAGCAATGCGTGCATCAGTTTTAATCCAATTTGGACTCAGTTTGCTGGCAGGAGGAAGGAACTAGCATCACACCAGAACAGCCACCAGAAAAGTTTGTCAAAGGGTGATTACCACATGTGATAATTACTGTGTTGGACAGAACTGGTATCAGACTTAACGAGATAAAGATATATGGGGAGTACTGCAGTTATATCAAGAAAATGCAAAGGAATTTGGTTACCAAGTAGTAAGTGAGGCTAAGACAGAAGAATTGGAGGAGAATGGATGTCACAGAAACTTTCAATGACAAAAGTTAATTAAAATAGCTTTTTCCCTAAGCAGTTATGAACTTTTCTTTCTACCTCAGTTTCAGAAAGACCCAACCATCTTCATGGGGGTTTTTTCCTCCCAAGACAAGGAAGTAGCAATAAATAATATTGTCAAATCATTTTCCCTCCATCTAGTGCACAATTTGATGATAGCTGAACTCAGCTGTTCCTCATCTCAGCTTTTAGACCCTTCCTAAACCCCAAAGCTCCCCATTTGCTTTTTATTGTGTGTGTAGTGCATGCTAAATCACTTCCTTACCATAGCCATCACCTCATTTAGTTATGTCAGGACACATAATACCAATGTCCAACTGATTTCAGTCCAACGCTGCTGTTGGCAAGAGCCTCTGCTTCCGAAGGGGTCACAACCCCAACACCATTTGCACAGAAACTGGAGTTTGGGAGGGAGAAAGTTACCTGAATGGCAGTACCAATACTGCTCCTAACAGTGATTTTTTTGAAAAAATACTTCAGAATTTTTGAGATAAACATTGAGAAGGTTATGCACAGAATACTAATCAGACTAAAAGACTTCTGTTCCAAGTACTTCAATCCATCATCTGTGGGGTACTATGAAAACCTTTAACAACTCAGGAGGCAGAAGACTCCAGCCAGGTATAGTTGTACATTTGCCCTCTTTTTATCTTTGCTACACAATATACTAGTGATCTCTAGCAAGGATAAGAGTCCTGGCCCAGCAACCACTTAATTCAAACAAGACATGGAAATTAATTTCATTACTGGATATATCCTGTTCTTTTCATCAGTAACAGTATCTACTCATAAAATGATCTACTTAAACACCTTTCATCCAACACAGAAAGAAGCTCCTTTGTGATATTCTGGGAAACTTCATCACATCTTAAAACTGAGATAGAAGTCTGCCATAGAAGTAAGAACTGTCTTCACATGGTTGTTTGTATTCTCAAGGATTTTCTTTTTACTATTGCCCGTCTGTTAACCTTCAAAAACTACTAATTGTAAAAGCAGGTACATAAATAGCCATTTCAGTAAAAAAAACCCCAAACAAAACCATTTAAAAATATATGTATATACTTACACACTGGGCAATGAACAAATTTGGTGCCCCAGGAACCCACATAAGAGCAGAAGACATTTCTATATACCCAGCTGTTCTACCTAATGCTCTGCCTGCAGTAAAAAAACCTCCAAACCACTTACTGGCCTTTTTGCAGCTTATGTACAAGTGGGAGGAAACCCTACTACAGGTAAAGGTTCCTGGGAAGATGATTAATTAATTTTTAAGGATGATTGGTTTCAGGTTTTATCCATGAGTGGTTGACAGGAGAAAGGAGCATCCTTGCTGGGAGCAGTCCCGTGAGAGCCAAGCCCTTTCAGTCAGCATTGCCTCTGAACATGTTAGATTTCTTTTGGAGTTTTGTTCTGTAGGCTAACCAAGAATTTATTCTCAGTTCTGGTTGCTTTCTTCACGGTGTTACAGTGTGCATTGTCCCAGGAGAGTTCTGCTGGGGGCTGATGGATGTGCTTAAAAGTCCATCTGATTCTTCAGAAGTACAAAAGCCTCAAGCTGTCATCAGCAGCTTGATGAAAGGCAAGGAAGGAAAACTTGAATGGAGATCTAACATTGCTATGGTGGCCACAAAAATGCACACTGCTGCAGCCGTGCACCATCCTCGCTCTCAATGCTTGCACCTCGGCTGAGTGACCAGGTAGGAAATGTCACCTTCCATATGTGGCTTGAAGAAACTGAGTGCATTTTCCTCCAAATTCAAAGAGGTTGTTTTAGAAGAAGACATCTGATAAGGCCACAGCAGGGCCCGGCAGTTTCACCTGAGGAATTAAGCCTGTAGGTATTCAGGGAAAGGTGGAGACTGAAAACCTTGTTATCTCTTCCCCCACCCTCTGCATTTTACTTCTGTTGGGTGTAAACTCATCAGGAGTGGGAAGAGCTGTTTGCTACCAAGGTGAAGTGCTGGTCTAATGATGTTTTGCCCTCAGGCTGCACTTAAATACTGCAGAAAACAGTGGCAGCTGTTAAAGATGTTGCTATTCCCAGCTGGAGGGAGATGACCAGCCCCAGGCAAGGGACAAGGAGTGAGCACATCTCAGCAGCTCCAGGGCAGAAGTTCCAGGGCTCAACTGAACGCAACCCTACAGCTTCATTGGGCTCGGCTGTCTGACTGCTATTTAAAACAGATGTGAGGTATTCAGGAGCTTTGTTTGCTGGCTCAAAAGTAAGGTGATGTTTGTGGCAGGAAGGGGAATAGATGGGGGTGGGTTACTATCTTGAGATGTTAACAAACTTCTGGGGAAGAGGGCATATTGAAGGCTGTATATATTTAATTTGTTCAGCCTTTTTTGATGACATTTCATTTGTTGGGCTGAGTGTGCTGTATTCATCTGTTCTAGGCTACAAATTGGCTGTGAAACATCACACAGAAGTTCATAGAATCAATCATAGAATTTAAGGGCTGGAATGGACACTGAGCCGCTGACCACAACTCTCTGCGTGTGACCATCCAGCCAGTTCTTTACCCACTGTGGTCCATTCATTAAATCCATATCTCTCCAATTTGGAGACAAGGATGTTGTGTGGGACAATGTCAAACACTTTGCATATGTCCAGGTAGATGATATCAGTTGCTCTGCCCCTGTCCACAAATGCTCTGGTCCCATCACAGAAGGCCCTCAAATTCATCAGGCATGACTTGCCCCTGGTAAAGCCATGTTGGTTGTTACCAATCACCTCTTTGCTTTCCATGTGCCTAAGCATAGCTTCCAGGAGACTCTGCTCCATGATCTTGCCAGGCACAGAGGTGAGACTGACTGGTCTATAATTTGCAGTTTTTCTATTTTCCCCTTTTTAAAAATGGGGGTTATATTTGCCTTTTTTCCAGTCCTCGGGGACTTCACCTGGCTGCCAGGAGTTCTTGAGAATTACAGACAGTGGCTTAGCAACTGCATCTGCCAGTTCCCTCAGGACCCGAGGATGAATCCCATCAGGTTCCATGGACCTATGCACATTCAGGTTCCTTAGATGGTCTCAAACCTGATCGTCTTTTACAGTGGGCTCAGGGGCTTCATTCTCCCAGTTTACACCTTTGCCCTTCCTGATGCAGTCAGAATGGCTAGAGCACTTGGAGTTGAAGACTGAGGCAAAGAATTCATTAAGAACCTCAGCCTTTTCTATATCCAGGGTAGCCCTGTCTCCTGTTTCCTTCCGGAGAGGGCCCACTTTATCCCTAGTCTTCCTTTTGCATGTAGCATACCTGTAGTAGCCTTTTTTCTTATGTTTAATGTCTTTGGCTAGCCTAAATTCCAAGGGTGCCTTAGCCTCCCTGACTGTCTCTAGCTTCTCTTACAACTTCTCTGTATTTCTCCCAGTCCATTTGTCCTCCCTCCTGTGGGAGCTGAGACTCGCTTACCAGGAGAAAGATGAACGAGAGCCAAAAGAAGAGAAAGCTTTTGGACAATCAGGATGATAAACAAAATGTGTGCTTATGTATTTTGTAGCCAATGACAAGTTGCTTGTAACATGTTATATCCAATGAACAAAAGACACACTTCATGTAAAAGGTATAAAAAGGGCTAATTTGTAATATAGAGAGCTTTCTGCCTTTTGCCACCATTTATGTGTATGTGTTTATGTCGCATGTCCGTCTCAACTGCAACACCCTTCCACCTCCTCAAGGCCTCTTTTTTTCCCCCTGAGTTTCCTCAGCACTTCCTTACTCATCTACAGAGGCCTTCTGGCATTTTTGCCTGATTTTTCCCATGTCTGGATACCTTGGTCCTGAGCCTGGAGTAGATGATCCTTGAATATCAGCCAGCAGTAGTGGGCCCCTCTGCCTTCCAGGACTTTAGTAGTGCTGCTTACTGTTGTCAGCATTGATGGAGTGGCACCCTGTGAACTACCATGTTTTCTTGTGCAGATATCGCTGGAGTGATTTGCAAATGCAATACATTTAAATCTTCCTCTTTTGTGTGCTGTAGCAACAGCCAGGATGGTATGAAAGAAGTCCTGAAGGTGATGCCTGGGCACAATGGGGTGCTGTATTTACCTGCAGTGTAAATACTGCAGTAAATCTGCAGCCTTTTTAAAAGTGAGAAAGGCAAAACCAGGAAGAGATTAGGAGTTATCAGCTGACAGCCCCAGATGGAGTTGTGACTGCAGACAGGCAGAGATGCAAGTAATAATAAATCACCATACAGGATGTTAGTGGCAGAGCTGGGGAGGTAATGCCATGAACCAGACTCCTGCTGCCATGCACCTTTACACCCCCAGGCGCTGACTGCAGCCTTTGCCTCTGCTTTAAATAACTGTCTTTAAACAACCATATTTTTCCACTGATCTGTGTCCCACTTGGTGCTCAAGGACTGTCTCACCACTCAGATATTACGTATTCAAGGAAAATGATTTTGGTAGGATGAGTTAAGAAAAGCCCTTGGACTCTCTGTAGAAGATAGAACAACTGGCAGTCAAAAGCTGGCTTTGTAGCAGAGATGTTTGAGGAAAAAGTAGTTTTCTCTCGGCTATGAATATTCAAGTTGGAAAACTTTTAAGCCAACCTGTTATAACCCAACCCTGGAAAACATTAAATGTGGCTTTCCAAATTTCTGAGGAATTATGAATTCAGAGGAAACTGATGTTTGCTGTCTCCTAAGGAAAGGTAAAACAGCTCTAGAAGTATACAGCACATATTTTAGGAAGGACTAGTTCAATACTAATTCTGCTTTAGAACTGTGACAGTGACAAGTTATTTTGCTTTTCACTCTCAATTAACCCTGGAAAACATTAAATGTGGCTTTCCAAATTTCTGAGGAATTATGAATTCAGAGGAAACTGATGTTTGCTGTCTCCTAAGGAAAGGTAAAACAGCTCTAGAAGTATACAGCACATATTTTAGGAAGGACTAGTTCAATACTAATTCTGCTTTAGAACTGTGACAGTGACAAGTTATTTTGCTTTTCACTCTCAATTTTCCTTTCTGCAAAGGGGAAATAACCATTTCTAAATGTATTATTATCCGTATGGAGAAGGTGCAATTTCCTCCAGTACACGCTGTGCTGCATTTCAACATGGAAGTTAGAAGAAGCTCTCAGGAAAGATCTTGATTTTGCAAGTGACCAGTGTGTACAGTTTCAGGAAAGTGGGGCTGAAAATCTTTTGGGAAAACACACACTTTTAATTAGCAATTTTTCTGATTTTAAGGATACTATTAGAACACTGTGTGCACGACAGCCTTTTCAGGGGGTTACAGAGCCACCAATGTAGGGATACATAGCCACAGAAGCCCTTGGTTGCAGATATAAACAGCACCATCAACGATTTTTTCAACTACAGCAAAAGATGGAGGATGAAGAGATATTTGAAATCATGGAAATGGCTTTTCTTGATGCTTGAAGGGATAGAAAACTGAGCCTTATTTTCCCCAGCAGCTTCCTATTCCCATGCCTCTGTGTCAGGACAATTGCCTCTTTCAAGTGGGCTCAGGTGGTTAATGTTGGTTTGATGTGCAATTTGGCTGAGTGAGGATGGACTCAGCAGGTCATGTCTAGCATCAGTGTTATCTTTCCTTTGTTGGGATGGATGAACTTTTTTACTTGGCCAGTAGATCTCCATGACTGAATTGGTCAGTCACTGTTTTTACTGCTAAATGTGCACTGGGGCCATGTAGGAGTGCAAGGTGGGAGTTTGCAGTCCATTTCCCAAGAGGAGCTCTCCTTCCCTGGGGCTCAGCCTTGAGGTGTTTTGCTTTATTTTTTTGTGGACTTCACCAGCATGAGGGCGTCAGCTCTGTTTTGTTGTTGCCCATGGGCACTTGGCTCTGAGTGTTGCTCTTGAGCTCCAAAATAGGGATTCCTTTCGTCTTTTCAGAGTAATTTTTAAGAAGAGGCTTCCTTATGCCATTTTCTTCACAGTTCATACCACCTCTAATCCTTTCAATCCTGTGAAATTTGGTGCTTTGAATTTTCTGTTCAAGTATTCTGTAACATTTATCAAGAAAATAGGGGAGATGTTGCTTTGAAAGGGGAGCTAATGTATTGATTTGATGCCTGCAAAAGCTTCTGAGAAAGGAAGAAGTGCTACTCAAGTGTGATAGAGCACAGACTGTCTAAAAGTTAGTGTCTAAGCTATTTTCAGGCCATGGGCCACAGCACCATGACTTTATGTTCTGCTGCAGCCAGAGGTTCCAGGTGATTTATCCACATCCTGAGCATTTAGTGCTCTCCCAGTTTCCAGCACTTTGCAGAGAATAAAGGAGAGAAGGAAGCAGCAAAGAAGACATGGCTAAGTGAACAAGAGGCAGGAAAATCATAGAATCATAGAATCAACTAGGTTGGAAGAGACCTCAAAGATCATCGAATCCAACCCTACCGTGGTTACTAGACCATGGCACTAAGTGCCACATCCAGTCTCACCTTGAAAACCTCCAGGGATGTTGAAACAAATTGCTGAAGGTGGAACACATGTTCAGCAACCTCTTGTATAATGATCCACCTGAATGTAGTAATTTTGACCGTCCTAAAGCACCTATCGTCAACAAAAGCTGCTCCAAGCTGAGTAAGTGGAAGAGAGAAGAGCTGAGACGTTGGATTACTGGGAAGTGAAGCTGCCACCACGATCTCCCCTGAGCTGGTTTAGTTCAGTGGTGTAGTGAGGACGTGGGCAAAGGTCCTGCCCTTCTCACCTGGCACCTGGGAACTGACAGCTAACTGTGGGATTTATACCCAAATGTCAGAGTTACTTGATCTTACTGAGATTTTCAAGTGACAACAGTTATAAAATGGTTCTGCATTGAACAACAGCCTTTAGTAAATTCTAATCTATACGTAAACATAATCCTGGTGTCAGTGCTATGATGTGAATTTTTGGAACAAATTAAAATATTTTGGTATTGTGTGCTAAGTGCACAAGGTCAGTCTATTAGAATCATATGATCTGGCTTTTTTGGGGTGTATTTTGTTTTGTTGCACACTAATGTAATCTACTTCATTGTAGAATTCAATAACATCTGGAATTACTCTTTGGCTAAACAAGAGGGAATCTAATACAAGAATTTTGATGGATTAATATTTATTTAGTTTTTCTTGTAACTCCTTTGTATAGGCTCTAACTTCTGCACCTTCTGCAGGACTGCAGTACTCTCGTGGTGGTTGTAGAATTAATTACCTTGATGTGCCTATGAAGATCTCTGTTAGCTCAGATGCACTGTGTTTGCTCCTGCAGCTTCTGAGGAACACGGCTCCGTGCATCCCTAGCCTGCTGCTGATGGGATAGCCAGGCAGCTATGGGTGGATAAATGTCATGTTGTGTAAGTTTTTGCAATACTTGTCATGGTGAATGAGTAATTGTTTGGGGTTCTTTTTCTGTCAAACGACTTCTCTTGTACCAGATGTTATTTGTTCCCCTGAAATACATGGGAATGCATGAGATTGGCACTCTTGATTTACTGTTTTTGTCTCATAATCTATTTTTCAAAAATGCACTGCTCAAATTTGCTTTTAGTGGCAGATAAGAGATCATTAACCTGATGACTTAAGAGCAAGTACTGGTAAGGGCAGGCAGAGGTTCAGGAAAGCTATACCTCCAGATAATGTGAAGGAAGAACTCTTGTAAAGCAAACATGGCATTACTACAGCATGACTACAGGCTCCATGGAGAGAGCCACAAACTGACAGCAACTGCAACAGAACGTGGCCGCGTGGCTTCCTCAGGTGCTACAGCCAATCCCTCAGCTGAACCCCACATGAGACCCTGACTGCTCAGACATCCTCTGCTTGGTAGCTTTCAATGGTACCCAGGAAAGTCTCCTAGCTCACAAGTGTTCTAAGAGCTCCCGAGGGACTCAACCGAGGCCGCGTTCCCGAAGAGTTCCACGGCCTCGTTTGCAGTAGGGTTGAACGGATGGATGTCTTTGCTGAACTCCCAACTTGGGGGCAGAAAGCACTGCAGGTGGCAGACCCTGGAGGGCTGGGACACCAGTGTCCTGGCTCCTTGGGACACTTCCACCAGCCTGAGCTCTCCGTGCGCCGCATCGCAAGTAGAGTGTGGGAGAGCCCAACCTGCCGGGGCAGCTGCTTCTCCCACCGAGGCCAAAAACCCGGAGAGGCCGTGGGAAGGGGGTGACACATCGCCGGGGAGCT
>NW_008673448.1:848-1059 GCF_000695815.1 Acanthisitta chloris | reverse complement strand
GCAATGGCACCGAGCCCCTCCTCAGCGCCTGCGCCCGGCGGCCACCCCGCGAACAGGGCTGCACCGGCCACGCCACCATCGTCTGCTCCCGTAAGCACTGGGACATGGAGGGGTTGGGGGTTCCTGCACTGTCACCCCCACATTGCCCTTTCTGCCACAGGCTAACAAACCTTCCGACCTGGGAACCGCAGGTCGGGGTGTGCGGGGGGTG
>NW_008673448.1:0-729 GCF_000695815.1 Acanthisitta chloris | reverse complement strand
CCGGGAGGCTCCTTCGGCACTGGGGATGGGCCACTGTGGCCAGATGCCTTCGGCTGCAGGGGGACTGAGCGGCACCTGGGCGAGTGCCCCGTGGTCGTGCTGGGGACGCCCCCCTGCACCCCCAAAAATGCTGCTGCTGTCAGCTGCTCAGGTTTGTATGGCACCTGCAGGAAGAGCCTTAATAGGCTTCTGGGACGCTGGAAGTTTAGGAGTGGAGGGCACAGGGTTCTTTTAGGGTGAGGGGAAGTCTGAGCCAAGTGCCGCGGCCCCATGGCACTGCTGGTGAATTTGCAGGCATCACCAAGCCCCTGCAGCTGGTGGAGGGGGAGAGCTGGTGTGACGGGGGGCTTTTGGTGTGGCGTTACGCCCTTGGACCTGGCACCGTGTGCCAGCAGAGGTGTCAACCCACCGGAATGTCAGCAACGTGTGCGTGGAGCTGGGCTGTGGTGTGCTGGACAAGACTGATGCTGTTGCTGGGCCTAATGTCACGAGGACCGGGAGCTATGAAGAGAATAACATCACCAAAAGGGTGGTCCATGCTGTCTGGAACATGACTACTGCGCTGACCAGCAGCCCCGAGGTGGCAGATGAAGTGCCGAGCAGCTTCGATGCCTGGTTGATGACCCCTGCGCCTACAGACATCCCTCATGGGGTGGCCATCGTCTGCTCAGGTGGGTGTCCCGGGAAGGGCTGGGGGTGCCGCTGCCCCGAGCAGCCACCCCAGCCCAG
>NW_008673447.1:0-466 GCF_000695815.1 Acanthisitta chloris | reverse complement strand
GGGACTGGGAGGGGAGTGGGAGGGACTAGGAGGGGAATGGGAGGGATTGGGAGGGACTGGGATAGACTGGGAGGGATTGGGGTGGGGGGGGAGGCACTGGGAGGGATTGGGAGGAACTGGGATAGACTGGAGGGATGGACTGGGAGGGACTGGAATGGGAATCAATGGAGAACAGGAGGAACTGGGAGGGACTGGGATGGTAATTGGGATGGACTGGGAGGCACTGGGAGGGACTGGGAGAGGTTTGATCAACAGGTCTACCCATAAAAGTCAATGGGAGATGTTAAACCATAGAGATCAATGGGAGAGGGGAAGAGTTTGGGGGGACTGGGATGGACTGGGAGGGACTGGGATGGGATTGGGAGGGACTGGGATGGAGCGGGATGGACTGGGAGGGAGTGGGAGCGGATTAGGAGGAACTGGGACTGGGAGGGAATTGGGAGGAAGTGGGAGGGAGTGGGAGGGG
>NW_008673446.1:11158-13528 GCF_000695815.1 Acanthisitta chloris | reverse complement strand
AAAAACCCCAACAGCAGCAACAACAAATATTCCCACTGAGTCCTGTTTGCTGGAGGTGGAGGGAGGGAGGAGGTGGTTCTGGATCCACAGCTTCCAGCCAGAGTCAGCACAGAGCCTGATCCCAAACGCCAAGACCATGCCCATGGGCACCTACAGCCACAGCTCTGGTCCCACCTGCCCTTTGGCCACCTCTGTGTCATGACTGACCCATGTTTGGGCATAAAAGTAATTTTTTTGATGGGTTTGTGCTCAAGAAACAAATAGACATGGCACTCTCTGCTCTGGTGGTGCACATGGTGGTGAAGGGTCCCAGGCTAGACCTGATGGTCTCAGAGGTCTTTTCCGACTGAAATGCTGTGATTCTGCCTTGGTGCCTCCTCCCTGAGAGCTCCTGGGAGGATTCCAAGTGGATGATGCTCCTGCTGCTTTGCCATAGAAAACTGGGACTTCCAAGGAAATATTTGTCATCTGCTCTGGCATGGCAGGACAAGTGGGACAGCACCAGGGCACTTAGTCCTGGTGCCACTGCTACATGTTTTGTGCAACCTTGAGGCTGCTGCTGCACCCCTGAGATGTCCCTTCTCCAAAGGGTCTGACCCTCCTGCCCTTGCAGCACCACATGGACAGTCACATCATGACTCTGCTCAGTCTCAAACAGGCCCTGACTGAGCTTCCCTCAAGGCCCGTCCTTGAGGGAAGAGAGAAAGAGCTATGAGCTATGAGCAGTCTCTGCTCAGCCTTTGGCAAATCCCACCCTGCCCCAGAGTGGGAGCAGCAGGGAGGCCTCACTCCAGACACCTGCAATGAGCTCAGGCAGTGACACCTGAGTTTTGTTTCCTCTCCCACTGCCAGGCTGTGGGACCCTTCCCTCCCCTCCATGGCTGCTTGGCAGGACAACAGGATGCAGGAGGGAAACAGTCCCCTAAATCCGGGTGATGTAATCCAACAGGATGGAGCTCAGTGCACACAGGGAGTATGTTCTCTTCCTTCCACCACCCCTACCCAGGGCACCTCCCTCTCCCCATCTCTCCAGGGAGGTGACCCCATGTACACACAACCTTATCCACCTTTTCCTTAGGCCGGTTCTCACCTCCAGTCTAGGAAATCCACTGGGACACACTGGTAGCTGTGGAGTGCCATGAGTTGCTGTTGGTGGGTGCTGCCCAACCCATCACCTAATGCCAAGGTGCACAAGTGATACTCAGGCTAAGATTCCAGCAGCACTGCTCTTCCCATGGGCAAATCTAACCAGGAGAAACTGGGAAAAAGGGACCAGCTGGCATCTTCTGCAAAGGAACAGCAGAGCTGTCTAACTAGACCTGTATAAATATGCATGGATTGATTATGTAATATTATAATCATGCCCAAATAGTATTTTTAGCTTCTCTCACTAATATTTTGAAGAAAACCCACCAAGCACTTGCCCAGGTTGGTGACTGACTGTTACTCCAGTCCTGAGTGGCTGAGACCCACCTGGGGCAGAGCATGCCCTAAGGCCCTGGCACTGGTGGGGGTTTGGCTGGGCAGAGGGTCCCTCCCTCACACTCCTAACAGCCTGTGCCTGTTGAGGGGCATAGGACAAGCCAGGGATGAGCTCTTGGGTTTTCATTTAACCATTTAATTCTGCTTCCAACCACTCTGAACCCAAAGAATCTGTGTTGAGTCTGTTTGTCCAAGCCCAGGAAGGTTTCTTTCCCTTAATCAGGTTCTTCCACAGGGATTGTTTTCTGGGGCTGATCTCCCCTGCAGCCAAATAACCAATGTGTTACCCATAGCCCAGCTCAGCCCCCTGTGACACATCCAGTGCTGCTTTCACCATCCCTTCCTACAGCAACCAAACAAGTGACTGAAAAACCCTCAATAGTCTGTAATCAGGTCCAAAACTTGTGCCAGTCAAACCAGTTGTCCAGGGAAACTCTGGAGAGACAGAATGGCACCACAGACACTGCACACAGCTCTGAACAGAACTGGAACTAAGTGGGAATTGGCTTTGCTGTTTGCTGCCCTGATGTCCTTTATGTTATCTTGGTGTGTTTGGGGTTGCTGCTGGGTGAGAGGATGGTCATGGACATTTCCACAGGCAGTCCATGTGCTCATCTCACAGCATGGGCAGCAGATCAGGGGGAATTTGACCCTCTGCCCTGCTCAGGTGAGACTTCAACTGCAGTGCTGTCTCCAGCTCTGGGAACCAACAGCAGAAGGACATGGAGGTGATAGAGTAAGTCCAGAGGAGGTCATGGGGATGCTCCAAGAGGTGGAGTCCCTCTGCTCTGGAACAGGCTGGGATAACTGGGGGTGTTCCACCTGGAGAAGAGAAGGCTCCAGATAGACCTTAGAGCTCCTTCCAGTGCCTAAAGGGGCTCCAAGAGA
>NW_008673446.1:5428-10753 GCF_000695815.1 Acanthisitta chloris | reverse complement strand
ATAACAGGGAAAAAATTCCTCCTCTGTTTCCCAGGGTTGCTAAGCTCTTGTGAAGGGATCTGCAGGAACTGTTTTGCCCCCAAGGCAGTAAGACATAGAAACTCAGCTTAAACTCTTATCATTTCTTGATAAAAGACTTATTTCTTTCTTGAGGGCAACATTTAGGTGTCTACTTGGAGCAGGACTAGATGTCAGCTGAGGTCTCTCAGTGGACAGGAATCCCCAGCAGCAAACCTAGGACCAAGTCTCCCCTGTCCTGCAGAGCCTCCCCTTGCCCTGCCTATTCCAGAGCATTTATTCTGAGTTAGGTTTGGAGTGTGAGCTCATTAAAAAAGTGTGGTTTATGGATTTAATTAAAGTGCTGCATATGAGACCTCGCTAATCCTGTTTGTGCTGCAACTGTATTAACGTGCTAAAAATCAATATATTTGAGTTTAAATATTTTATTATGGCAAGTTGTTAAATATTAATGATGTGACAAGTAATGAGTGGCACTGCTGCTGCCTGGGCTGGGGGACGGCTGGAGGAAAGCAGGAACAAAGCAACATATCTGTGCATTTCTAGGGCCTGGAAGGTCTGTGTGTGTCAGCTCAGGGAACAAAGGTGGTTGGTGATTGTGGTAAGTCATGAGAGCATCTTCCCATGGCTGGAGAGGGAACTTTGGCAACGGTAAGCAGGGACAGGACAGGGGGAATGGGTTAATTTGGAAGAGAGGAGATATAGATGGGATATTGGGAAGGAATTGTTCTCTGTGAGGGTGATGAGGCACTGGCACAGGTTGCCCAGAGAGGTTGTGAATTCCCATCCCTGGGAGTGTTCCAGGCCAGGTTGGATGGGGCTTGGAGCACCCTGGGCTGGTGGAAGATGTCCCTGCCCACTGCAGGGAGTGGAACTAGATGAGCTCTAAGTTCCTTCCAACCCAAACTGTTCTATGATTCTGTGATTCTCCACCTCATCACACAAGGAAGGAAAGTCCTGGGGCTGCATGTGCATTAGAGATTCAGAGACTCATAGATTGTTTAAGGGTTGGAATGGACCTTAGAGCTCACCCAGTGTCAACCCCCTGCCCTGGGCAGGGACACCTCCCACTAGAACAGGTTGCTCAAGGCTTTAGCCAACCTGGCTGTGAACACTGCCAGAGTTGGGGCAGCCACAGCCTTCCTGGGCAACCTGTGCCAGTGTCTCACCACCCTCACAGGGAAAACTTCTGCCTGAGATCTAATAGAAATTTCCGGTTTGAATTTATCCCCATTACTCCTTGTCCTGTCACTGCAGCTCCTAACAAGGTGTTCAATTCCATGGTGCAAGCCAAGCTATGACCTTGCATTATCTCACCTGCTGTGACCTCCAGGTGTTGTATCCTCCTCCAACATCTCTGTGGCCACAGGGACATCCCCAGCTCTCATCCCACCAATTTCTCTGGCAGCAAAATGTCCATTTACTGTTTTTCTTGAGGGTTTTTCTGGTTGATCTCACCAGTGGAAGCTGGAGGGAAGCCCCAGGACACTCAGACATAAAGGCAGTAGGCAGGTGGCTGCAGAAACGCACAAATAAGGCCATGAATTTTTGGGAGGATAAAAAGGCTGGTTTTAGCAAGGGGCACATGCCTGGGCAGTGATCTGTGCCTTGATGGACCCCCCAAGGTCACATCCAGCTGCCAAGAGACTCCAGAAGTTTCCCACCCAAACCTTGTCCCTGAAACAGACAAGGCAAAGATGCTTTTGCTCAAAGGGTGTCAGATTACCCTGCACAGAATGAATCACAAACCCAGGGTGTGTAATCACATCGTGGAGATCTGAGTTTATTAATATCCATGTTCATGTAGCTCTGGCTCCCACAGAAAGGCACTGAGGGAGCCAATTTGTTTGCCATCAAATCCTAATTCTACAGCAAGTCAATCTTTGTTTCTGTCCTCACAGGCAGCACAGGGTGGGGGATTCCTGCCCAGGGGGAAGGCAGTGGGTGCTGATGTTCCCAGAAAAGGGTTAGAGTCCTGGGAGAAGGAAACTCATGGGTCACTTTTGAAGCCTTTTCCATGGCTGATCATTGTTATCCCTGTTTGAGAAGGTCCATCCTGAGCTGAACTACAACTGTGTACCACTCCCTGCGAGGAGGTGCAGCCAGGTGGGGTCAGGCTCTGCTCCCAGGGAACCAGGGACAGGACAAGAGGAAACAGCCTCAAGTGGTGCCAGGAAGGTTTAGATTGGATATGAGGGAAAATTTCTCCATGGAAAGGGTTGTCAGGCATTGAAACAGAGTGCCCAGGGCAGTGGTGCAGCCATCATCCCTGCAGGGATTTAAAGCCATGTGGATGTGGCACTTGGGGCATGGTTAGTGGTGGCCTTGGCAGTGATCTCACAATAATTCTGTGACGAGTGGAACCAGAGGGGTCCCTGCCCTGTACCCGTGGGGAAATGCACATTCCCCTCCTGGATACACAAAGTCAGGTCCCCCCAGAAGGATAGAATCATAGAATCATCAAGGTTGGAGGAGATCTCTAATATCAAGCAGTCCAACCCTTAACCTGTCCCTGCTGTGACCCCTGGATGGGGACAGGGACACAGGCTCAGGCAGTGCTGTCCCTCCACTGCCCATAATGGGTGGGGTGAGCACAACCCCCAAATCTCTTAATTCCTCTCTCACTCCTCATTAGATCTATCCCAGGAATATTATTTCTCCAGTTCAGTTTGTGCTTCTCAGGGTTTTTTTCTAAGAAAACAAAAGACTGGGGAAAAAGCCCTTTTCAGGTTTTAGATGTTCTGGAAAAGCTAAAAAAAAACACCTAAGTGATTCTGTTTTAAAACTCATTAAAATGTTCCAATGGAGAAAACTGGAGTATGTGTAATTATTACCACTGGCAGTGCTTATTTTTCCTACTCTTGTTAGGACCTGTGCTCAGACTAATAGCATCCTTCCTGCCAAATGAGATCCTCTGCCATTACCTTCAGCATTTTGCTGCAAGGAGAACCATGTCTTTGCAATTCAAACAGGAGTAACTGCTTGTGTTCCTCATGGACACACACAACCTCCTCCAGCTCTGGCTGCAGCTCAGCTCCTGTGGGTGCCCTAGGAAGGGCCCAGCTGATGGGATCCCCATGCCCAGCACCACCCCACTGGGAGGTTCATAGCTTTCCACATGGTTTTCCCCCATCTTGGCTCTTGGTTTTCCTCTGGAGCAGCAGCTTGAACATCCACATGTCCTTGTCCCCATGGCACTGCCCCATGTGGGAGCATTACCAGGAAACCCACAACTGGCTGAATTTGCTGCTGATTTCTGCCTGTACCACTGCAAATCCCAGTCCCTGCTGCTATACCTGTTCTGTGCCAGCACCAGGACAAAAAATCACAGATAACCTTACCCAATGCTATGGAAAACAGACAGGGAGAGTCATATGCTGCTGAAAATGCCTTTCCATCTCCCAGCACTGCATCCTGCAGGAAGTACTTGCCAATGCTTAGCTGCTAGGGTGTAATTCTGCTCTGGCTGGGCTTGAGGGACATCAGGAGTGGTTATTGAAACCCCCTGAGTGATCTCACCAGGTGAATCCTGCCTGCTCATGAGCTCATCAATCCAGCATCCACACCATGGGCCTCCTTCCTTAGTCCTGCTCCATCAGCCCAGGGTACAGGCCAAGACCTCCTCCCTTGATCCCACTTCATCAATCTGGGGTCCATACCATGAACCTCCTGCCTCAGTTCTGCTCCATCAATGCAGGGTCCACACCTTGGACCTCCTTCCTCAGTCCCTCTCCATCAATTGATTCCACTCCATGGACCTCTTTCTTTGTCCCACTGCATCAACCCAGGGTCCACACCACCTCCTTCCCTGGTCCTGCTCTGTCAAACCAGGGTCCATGCCAAGACCTTCTTCCACAGCTCCACTAGATCAGTCTGGGTCCCATGCCATGGACCTCCTCCTTCAGTCCTGCTCCAGGATCCGCAGCTTGGTCCTCCTTCCTATGTCCCATTTGAGCCTGCAGCACTGCTGAGCACACAGTCCTGGGTGAGAAGGAGCCAAGGCACCTTTTCCCGGTGGAAAGACGCGCAAGCAGCACATGGGGAGCAGTGTAATTCAGGCCCCGAGGGTGCTCGGCGCTGGGCTGTGAGCAGCAGAGCTGTGCTACCCTCTGCAGGGCTCCTGCCAGGCTGCTCCCAATCCCTCGCGCCTGGAAGCCCAGGGGCTGGAGGCTTTGGTTAGCCCTTGCTTTAATTCCCAAAGGCAAACGCCAGCCCCACAGTCGCTCTCCCAGCGAGGGTCACACACATCTCCAGCATTCTGCCCACACCACCCCGGCCTGGTTTGAGTAAGACACGAGGACCAGGGAGACAAGAAATGTTTGATTGATGCCTAACAAAGCAAACACCAATGCAAATATATAGAATGAAAGAAATACTTCTCTGGCTCTGCCCCTTGCAGGAGGCACCTTCCAGCTCCAGGACCCTCCAGCACCACAACCCTCCAGCTCCAAGACCTTCCGGCTCCAGGATCCCCCAGACCCAGGAACCCCCAGCTCCAGGACCCTTCAGCTTCAGGACCCTCCACCTCCAGGCCCCTCCAATTCCATGACCTTCCAGCTCCAGGACCCACAGCTCTAGGACATTCCATCTCCAGGACACTCCAATTTGACATGTCCCAACCACAGGCATTTTCCTTCATGTCTCTGAGTCCCTGACACCCAGCAGGACCAAGTGCTGGGGAACAGCCCATCTGCAACAGGTTTCCCCTGGCCAGAAGGTTTCTGGGAGCTGTGGGCAGCCTCTTCAAGGATCTTCCCTGCTGCAAGTCAACCCTTTGCTTCTCACTGCTGTTCCTCTGTGGCACAGGACAGATCTCATTCTTGTGCTTACTGGAGCCACCCAACCCCACATCAGCACCGTGATGGGCAGCAGGGTGGTGCCACACTGGTGCTCCTACATCTCCATCATCTCCAGATCAACCAGGAGATCTGGGGTGATGCCAAGGGGAGATGGCAAACACCTCAGGCTGGTGCTCACAAGAAGAAGTTTTCCTTGAGCAGAGCCGGAGCTCAGCACTGCAAGGCACTTTGTCCTGGCCAGCTGGGGAGGGTCCTCAGCTGCCCCCAGGCCCCCACGGACCAGCCCTTCACCTCCCGTGCCCACCACTGCCTGCCCACGCCTGGCAATTCCCACGCTGCCACTGCAGGGAAATGGCTAAAGGCAAATTCCATCGTCTGCTCCGGGCAGAGCCGATATCCGTCCCCATGTGCCGGCGCTGGTGCCTGAGAATTGGAGAGGGAAGTAGAGAGGGAGGGGGAAGCGACAAAGCGGCAAAGCTCACACTTACTGGGTGCGAGTGTCCTCGGC
>NW_008673446.1:0-5380 GCF_000695815.1 Acanthisitta chloris | reverse complement strand
CACTGTAACTGCCCCCTTTGCCCATCTCCTGCCTGCCGCATCCCACAGCCCACAGCCCACAGCCCACAGCCCACAGCCCAGAGCAGTGATTTTGGCAGAAAGGAGGACTCCAGCCCATGGTGCTTCTCAGGACGAGCCCCCGGCCCATCTCCCCCCCGAGGCAGGTTCAGGTGCCCCTCGGGACCCCCCAGACCCTCCCTGTGCATCGGAGCATCTCAGGTTGGAGCTGATCCTGCACCCCTGGAGCTGCTCCAAACCCCCTGCAGCACTGGAGACAGGATTCCCTCTGTGTCCCCATCCGTGCCCTGCTGCTGAGATGGGCAATTCGCTGCTGGATCGCTGGAGCAATCCTGTGCCTGCATTATTATTCAGCACAATCTCATCAGCTTTTATCCCTTAGCAATGACCTTATGATAGTAAGTTAAGCCTACAGAAATAGCATTTGTAATTAATCTATTTCCATAAGATTAGCATGTCAAATGTCACAAGGATACATGTAAGATCCCTTTGGAGCTTCAAATCCTTTTGTCCAAATGGCTTTAAACCCATGACAGTCTCATCAGTGAGCAAACAGTGCAGTTGGGGGGGCAGAGAGGTTTTCAATGTGCCCCTCTCATCCACACAAATCATCAGCTCAGGCTGGTGCTGCCAAACCCACTTTCTGCCCTGTCTGCCCAGTGTGCATGATGCTGAAGGGCTGCTGAGCTCACCCCAAGTGAGGGAACAGCCCCTGCATGGCTGAGGTGGGAGTTTAGCACCCTCACCCCTCCTCTGCTCCCATTTCCCAGCCCAGCTCCAGCACTGCTGCTGTGGGATGAGTTTATGCTATCCCTGACCTCTTCCACTTCAACACTGATGCATCATTTAAAATACAGCAGCCAAATAATGCCAGGAGATATCAGGGGATTTATTTTATCTTCCTCCCACATGAAAACATCATGTACAAAGTCCTTCTTACCTGTAAGGAAAATCCCTGTTTTGTTCCAGCACAAGGCACTTTTCCAGTTTAATGCTGTGGATCCTCCTGGGGGTTGTGAGAAAACACCCCAAATCCTTGCAGGGCTCTGCTGGGACTCCTCACACAGCTCTGCAACACTCAGCCAGGCACAGCGCTTACATTTCAGCCCAGCCAAGCTTCTGGCTTGGGACATCTGCCCAGCTTGGCTTGGGGGTCAGTAGCAGCCAGCAGAGAACTGTGGAGTGCCTATACCCTCCACGGGGGCTGTGTGTCCACCAAGGAGACTCCCTGCCCCACCCAGCCCCTGCTCTTGTTGCCACTACCATGGCATCAATGCCACAGAGCCCTTTGGCTGTGCCCAGGTGACTGTGCAGCCCCGGAGGAGGTGTGTCTGGAAGGGTCACACTCATAGAGTTGTGGAATTGTTTGGATTGGAAGGACCTTGAAGACCAGCTCATTCCACCCCCTGCCATGAGCAGGGACACCTTCCACCAGCCCAGGTTGCTCCAAGCCCCATCCAACCTGGCCTGGAACACTCCCAGGGATGGAGCAGCCACAGCTGCTCTGGGCAACCTGTGCCAGTGCCTCAGCACCCTCACAGAGAGGAATTCCTTCCCAATATCCCATCCATCCCTGTCCTCTGGCAGTGGGAACCATTCCCTGTGTCCTGTCCCTCCATCTCCTTTGTCCCAAGTCCCTCTTCAGCTCTCTTGGAGCCCCTTTAGGCACTGGAAAGGGCTCTAAGGTCTCCCTGGAGCTTCTCTTCTTCAGGAGGAACACCCCCAGCTCTCCCAGCCCAGATCCATGGCAGAGCTGCTCCAGCCCTTGGAGCATCTCCATGGGCCTCTCTAGAGGAGGTGATGGAAACTTTCTTTTGGGCATTTATACTTCTGTAGCAAGAGGAAAAATCTCCTGTTCCCTAAGCACAATCTTCCTCCCTCTCAAAAACATGCACCTTTAATCAAGTTCTCTGCTGAGTGAGGCTCTTTCTTTCTCAGTAATTAAAAAATAGGACCTTTATTAATTCAATTTAATAATTAAAAAGTAATTAAAAAAGCATATTCCTCAAACAAGATTATTTATCTCTTTTCTTTCTGCAGAATGAAGTAAGTTTTCTATGATCAGCTCCCCACTGAAGGTGATTCCCTGGAGGAAGCACTCCCCTCCTTTAGCAGGATGGGGTTATCAATAAACCTGGTTCCTGTCACTTCATCACATATCAGGAACTGAGCATCCATCCTCAGACCATGCTTTGGGCAGCCAGGACAGGTCTGGCCTGACCAGTGCACCCACCAGACACTGCTTTCACCCCTTCTGCCCCTCACCCTGTTATTTCCCCTCCCTAATCTCCTGCCTCATCCCTTTGCTTCATCCTCGAACATCTCAGAGACTATCCCCTACAATCCCACAGTGCTTCCCCTGCATTCTACAAGGTGCTCATGCCCCAGGAGAGCGTTCCCAGTCCCAAAGCTGCTCCAGTGTCATGCATACCCTCCTCTGCTTGCCCCCAGAGGGGCAGTGGTGTCCCCAAGGTGTGGGTGACACCAACCTCAGCCTCCCATCTGCCCCCAGTGCTGTTTTATCTAGTGACCACACAACTCCTGGCACTGCCACTGCTCTGGGACCACCACAACTGTAGAAAGCCTCACTGTCCTCATCCCCAGTCCCACCAGATCCCTCCTGGGCTCTTCCAGCTTGAATCCCCTCAGAGCAGTGCCCTCCCCTGCAATATGTAGCTCAGTTGATGTGCTGACACTGAGCAGAGCCCAGTGCTGTCTCCACGTGTCCCACATTGCCCTCGTGTCACAGCTCATCTTACAGCATCTCCAGGGAGGATTAAAATGAATTTTTTCCCATTTTCTCACTCTATTTCTCTCTCCCCTGTTGGAAATTCAGGGTGACACTGTGCGATAAGGTCTGTCACTTTGAATTAAAGCAGCTGCGCTGGTTTCATCCTGCCACAATGGGAATGCAGATAAAGTAGGATAGCCCTGGGAAGGAAGAAACCACTGGAAGGCAGAAAGGGACCCAAAACACCTCGTGGGGTTAACCATGGGTCCTTTGGCTCTACAGCATCCAACAGCTTTTTAGGAACAACACACAGATCAGACATTATTGGCTTCAAGTCCTTACAGCACAACCCCTGTGGGGTCAGTGTTCAGATCCCTGTGCAGGAGCACTGAGGTCAGGGGCTGTGGGGCAGGTGTGGGGGCTCTGCCAGCCCCAGAGTGGGCAATAGCACTTCTCCATCACCATCAGCACCTCTGGCTTTTTAGGAAGCCACCACCAGCCTTCAGGAGGACTTGGAATGACCATGGCAATAGGAGTGGAGCATCATAACCTTTCCCACTCATGTAAGGAGCTGCTCATCCAAGCTTTTGGGTGGATTTGGGAAATCAAGCTTTGAGCCATAAATGAAGCCTTCCACTAGCCCAGGCTGCTCTGAGCCCCATCCAGCCTGGCCTTGAACACTTCCAGCTATAGGCACTTCCAGGCTGAATTCATCCCATCAAAGGCATGATGAGTACTCTGAACTCTGCAGTGATTCCTGGTACTTACAGAAACTCTTGCAAGTATTCATTCTCTTCTCTTTCTCCATCCTCCCCGTGATGATGTGGGAATACAAAGCCTACCTTGATTAAGGTGATGGGAATCTCATCACCTGACACATGCTCAGACTCACAGCCGAGGTGGGCATGGAGCTCGGGGTCCTGCCCAGGTCTCAAAGGCCTCATGCTGGAGCACCCTGCAGTGCCATCACACCATTCCCTGGCACATGGAGGGTCACCTCTACACTGGCACAAGCAAACTGGTGCCCTCCCAGTCTCCACACTGGGGTTCCCTCAGCCCCTCCTGTTCCTGCTGTATCTGCCTTTCCTGCAGCCTCAGGCACGGGATGGTCATGGGAAGATTTTGGGGGCAGGAGGATGCTTTGTCCCCTCTGCACACAAGCCAAGATGAAGCACCACAGGGACCACTGTGCCACTCTCCTCTACTTCCATTTTCCACCCTGCCAGCAGGGAGGATCCAAATCCAGTCCTTGTGTCTGGGCACATCCAGCCTGCACAGCCTCACTCTCCTGGGATTTCACCATCCTTCATTTAATTTATTCTTTTCACAGCTTTCTCCCAGTGCTGGGCGAGGACTTGGAAGGAAAAAAAAAAAAGCCTGTGTTTGTTTCTAGTCGGGCATCAACCTGAGCTGAATTAGTTTAATCTGAATCACTGCAAACCCTTGGGGAAATTCCTGGGAAATGTATAAAAATTATTATTATCTCCAGCTCTCCAAATTAATCTGCACAAGTAAGTAAAGTACTTGTTCATTTAGGATTTAAAGTAAACAGGAAGGCAGAGCAAACTCAGCACACACTTTGTGTGTGTGCCAGCACCTCCAAATGCTCTCTGGGTTTGTCAGTGCCACCTGGGTATGGAGCAGGAGCTCAAATGGAAGTAGAAGCAACTGGCACAGGTTGCCCAGAGAAGCTGTGGCTGCTTCATCCCTGGGAGTGTTCTAGGCCAGGTTGGATGGGGCTTGGAGCAGCCTGGGCTGGTGGAAGGTGTCCCTGAAGGGTGAAAGGACACCTGAAGGGGTGGAATGAGATGTGCTTTAAGGTCCTTCCAACCCAAACCAGTCCATGCTGTAGTAAGGAGACACTCACCCAGCTTTTGGCCCCTTGGGAGAATGCTGGATGCTGGGTGTGACTCCATTGCCACAGTGGTTTTAGCAACTGTGACCTTAACCACTGGGACATTCTCTGGTCTCATGTGTCAGGAGGTCTAGAGAGGAAGACCAGAGGCTGCAGGAGATCCCTGCTGTGGGATTTTCCAAGGAGAGTAGATGTGCAGCAGAGGTGGGAGCTCTGCTGAGGCTGAGGTGATCACTGAGTGTGCAGAGCTGGATGGACCCAGCACTTGAGGACATGGTTAGCGGTGGCCTTGGCAGTGCTGGGGACCTCAATGGTCTTAGAAGACTTTTCCAAGCTCCATGATTCCAAGACTGGGGCACCTGCTCTCTGGATGGTCTCATGGCCTCAAGGGACAATCACACACGGAGTGTGGTGTTGGCTGGATTTATTGAGCTCACATCAAATGGAATTTCTCCATGGAAAGGGCTGTCAGGCATTGGAATGTGCTGCCCAGGTTGGTGGTGGAGTCACCATCCCTGGAGGTGTCCAAGGAACAACTGGACATGGCACTCAGTGCTCTGCTCTGGTTCTGAAGGTGGTGATGGGTCACAGGTTGGACCTGATGGTCTGGGAGGTCGTTTCCAACCTCTGTGATGTGTGATCCACCCTGGGGCAGGAGGCCGCGGGGTGCAGGGCTGGAACAGGAGGCCGCTGGGTGCAGGGCTCAGTGTGGCTGGGGGTGAGGGGTCAGTGTGGCTGGGGGTGCAGGGTCAGTGTGGCTGGGGGTGAGGGGTCAG
>NW_008673445.1:0-6278 GCF_000695815.1 Acanthisitta chloris | reverse complement strand
TTGTGTATATTGATACAAAGAAGGTTTGGAAGAGCTATCAAATTCAGGATAAAAGAGCAAATCAAGCCTCAAGACCTGTTGATATTCCCCATCATTTTTCTGCATAATGAGAAAATCCAAGATTTTCTTCCTTAAAGTAAATCAAGTACATTGACTACTGATATCAATAAAACAGTCTGATTTAAAAAAGAAAAAAAAAGACCAGAATAAAAACTATTGGAGGGAAAAAGGCAAAACAGCAACTACAAAGCTCCTATGTGTATTTATTTTCATTATAAATATATATACCTAAAATTATTCAGGTACTTCTTAGGCCACTTTCATTTTATTATAATGCTTATGAATAGCCCTTAATTACATCTTCACATGCAATTTCCTTCACGTTTGGAACCTTCACCAGTCTCCTTATGCATGGAGGTCTCAGAAAAGTCTGAACCCACCCTGTTGATTAAGTAGATTAAGCAGGTGTCTAGAGGGGTATGAAATTAATCTATGCCTTGGGAGTCCTCTAAGGAATTGTGTTCTCTCCTGTGTACTATTTCCCTGAAGAGAGAAAGCTTTGTTTTCCTGTAGGATATTTAATAATGTCTGAATAGAAAGTTGACAGTACTCTATATTGCAAGAGAGAGTTGAGGCACAAACACCTAGCCATCTGGGTATTTTGGGAGATACCTCAGTTCCTTAGGCATTCTTCCTGTATCTGTAATATTTTCTGTGCAAAAATGTGAGTCCTATTTTGGCCACATTTTCAAATCCTATGTGCTTAGACTGAATACCTTCAGTCACTCCTTCATCTGCAGGGAGTAACTGTTTCCCAACAGCTTTAGAGAGCTGTAGAAGACCAGACAGAAGCATGTATTGCCTCAACCATTCTGGCTGTTACAATGGGTAAGATGTGATTGGAAGAGAGGGTCCTGCAGAGGTGGGGCAGCACTGTTCTTAGCTAACTTCCTGCTTCACCTTGAGACTCCTGTTCAGTACCTACTCCCCACCCCCCACCCCCCAACTCAGTTCCTGGAAGTGGAAACATGAATAGAGTAGCGTGAAAAATCTGGTTTATGTAAGAGGTGTATAGTTCCTGGAAGTGGAAACATGAATAGAATAGCGTGAATAATCTGGTTTATGTAAGAGGTGTACATCAGGTTAAATATAGATAGGGAAGGGATTAATCTCTCTCTTTTTCACCTCTTTGTCTTTCATTCTCATAGTTTGCCCCAGCTCCAGACTAACCACGTGGCAGGACCAACACATGACCTAAGGAATGGTGATATACTTTGTTCTTTCTCTCTCTCCCTCCTCTGTCCTTATTTCTCTTTCCCCTTGGCTATCATACTTTACCCTACACTCTGTACTGAAGTTTGATGTGGGAGTGAGGAACTTGTGAAAGTGAGTCATTGTTTCTGAGCCAATACCTTCATGTAGTGGTGTGTTGTGGCTTGTCAGCCAGCACCTTTAAGTATTAGTGGTGTTGTGGCTTTGGAGCTAGTACCTTTGAGGAGTTTGCTGTGGGAGTTGAGAACTTATGGAAGTGTACTGTACAAAATTAAGGGCTTGTTATCCTCCACTCTTGTGGAAGTCTGTTGTACAAATTTAAGGGCTTTATAGCCAACACCTTTTGAGTCCAAATATTGGGCCGGTTTCTGGAGTTTGTGGCAATTGTACAATAAAGAACAAGAGTTCCTTCACACATAGTTTGGTGTCTTTGTTCAGCCTGATGAAAATTTAAAACAAACATCACACTCCCTTACTAGTGGGTCATGAAAAGTGCTCAGCAAAATTTGTGTTAGAGTGACTTTATTTTTCTCCTTTTTGTTCCAGCTACCACTACCTCACAAAATGCTCCTGTCTTGCAGCCATATTTTCCCGTGCTTATTTTCATTAAACTTTCTAATTTCTTTCCAAAATCTGAATGCAATAAAATCTCCTTCATTTTCATTGTGCCTCTTCTCTACAGTATTCCTCACTATCTCATTTTCCCTCCCTTTTCAATCTATTTTGACCATTAAATTTATGACATATCACTTACCTGTGATAACACACTTAAATCCCATTGTAGCATAGTTTAGTTTAGTTGTTGTTAGTTTTAGTTCTATTTCTTCTTAAAAGTAATATGGCTCAGAGCACAAACTTGGGATGCAGATTTCTGAGTCTTTTTTTGTTCCTGTTATCACATCGCATTATACTGTGCAATATAACTGTTCCAGTAAAGAATCATTCCTCTATATCCAGCTACTTAAATTATTGCATCTGTTCTTAACTTCTATACTTTGCATTAGTGTTGACTTAATTATTACAAAGCTTAATAGTTAAAGCATTTTCATTCTTGAATATAAAGCATTCTGAAAGTGGATATCTTCTTGTCCATTATAAAGGGATTACTCATATAAGATATGCCTCTCTTGCTGGATGACAATGCTCAACTAAGCCTTTGACCCTAGTTACTGAAAAGTACTGTCTGAAGCTATGCTGCTATTGAAGATGGCTATACTGATGTATTTCTTATCCCTCTCATTCCATAGTTTACTGTGATATGATTTAAGACTGATTTTCTGGCTTTCTTTCTGTTTTTAAATTGCATGCATGATAGGAGCTGGAGCATTTCACGTAGTAGTAAACATTGCCTTGTGCATCTTCCGTGGTTATGAGCCCAGGTGACATTATTGCCTCTCACATGTTCCACAAATGGGGAGGTTATCATTTAATTAACCCTGATAATGTCAAAAGGAAATGCATAAATGCCATGCAATTTTCAACATTTTTTTTTATCAGTGAGCCTAGAAGAACTAGTAATAGCTCACATTAAGGTGGTAGATGCTGGAGGGGGAAAGGAAAGAGGGAGCATGGGTAAGTTAAAAAAATCCAGAAAAAGACACCAAAATACTTTTAGAGTAGGGGTTTACTTTTTTGCCTGGTTTGTTTTGTTTGTTTGTTTGTTTGTTAGCATAATCGGTCATAAAAAGATACATTTTCTTCAACAATGCAATGGAAGAGGACTTATAAAGTGTGAATACTGAAAAAGAAAAGAAACAATAAAAATATGTGCTTAGAAATTGGTCTTGTAGATATAAGTAAAACTTGAATTCACTTATTTAGATTTACTGAGCCAGTCCTGAAATATTTTTTTATGCTGAACATTTCCAATGCATCATTTGCGGAATTTGTTGTAATGCACTTCTTGATGTGATCTAAATCTAAATGATAGGTGTTGCAGAAAATAATTTGCATTAAAAATGATAGAAAACGACATTCTTAACCTACGCACACATACATACAGCTTTCCTCATACAGGCATAACATCTTGTTTTTTGAACAAGGTCATTATAGCTGTATGTTAGATTCCACAGCATTCACAACAGCCACTCTGCAGCTTAAAGAAGTGGTTTATCATCTAGTCATTAATGGGGGTAATAGAGCCAGCAATAACTCCTGAAAAGAAACTAACACCCTCCACCTCTTCAATGTTTCTTGAAAGCCCCTTACAGGCTGATGACTAATGCTGTGACAGGTTATAACAATTTTTATTATTATTTCAGTCAGTGGTCTTTGCGTGATAGTAACTCTTTTGAAATATTCTTTCGGCATAAAAAGTCACGTTGAAATGTCTATAGGTTGTTAACAGCTAAATAGGAAATCTAAAAATAACCAGCAGAATATCTGATCTTTCCACAATTCATTTTCTAGGTGAGCATGTTAGCAAATCTGATCAAAAAAGTTTCTACAGAGGATTTTCCACATATATTCTTGTAAAGATTAGTTTCATAAATGCTGTAAGCAAAACTCCCAGTATAGAGTAAAATTAAGACCTGACTCATAATTGTAAACCTCACAGTCCTGAAATCGCATGATGAATATGATTCTAATCTACCTGGGGCATAGAAACATATCACATGTAATAAATGTCTGATCAAAACAGATTATCATCAACACATTCTATAAGAGGAACCAGTCAAACCAGTAAAAACAAGTTAAAAAATAAATTTGGACACCAAAAGATTCAGAAGGATGATATAATCTAGACTTTGAATAAGAAAAGGTGGAAAACAGGAACATAAAAAAATTGTCATATTCTCACTTATTTTCACAGATTATTCAGAGTTGGATGGGAGCCCCAAAGCATGTGCCTGAGAGCATTGTCCAGGTGCTTCTTGAACAGTCAGGCTTGGTGCCATGACCACTTCCCTGGGGAGCCTGTTTCAGTGCCTGACCACTCTCTGAGTGAAAAAAGATTTTTAATATCTAACCTAAACCTCCTCTGACACAACTTTAGGACATTACCTTGGGTCCTGCCACTGGTCACCAGAAAGAAGAGATCAGTGTCTGCCCTTCCACCTCCCCTCATGAGGAAGTTGTATACCATGCTGAGGTCTCCCTTCGATCTCCTCTTTAACACAAATAAATGCATAGTACTATGTAAATGAGAAGTGATTTTTCAATGGTATCCTGAGAAATCTTTTGCAGTACCCTACGCAAAACTGCAAAAGTTAAACCTTGTGTTCCTTATGAGTTTTAAACCCTTCATTTGAAGCATGAGTATCCCCTTCTCACCTCATAATATTCTGGGGAAATTCTTTACCTGCACATTTTTTTGTCTTCACAGTAACAGTAATTCTTTACTGAAACACAATTTTTATAAAGCATTGCTGTTCTGAAAGTATCAATTTTTATCTTAATGCCTCAAAATATTCCAAATAAATCTGAAGAAGTGGAAAATGTTATTATTCTTGTCTGCTTTTACAGCTCTCCTTTTGAAAAACACACACTGTGTTTCTGAAAATATTTCAGGCTTTTGTCCTGCTTTTGCAAAATTGCTCTGATCTAAAAGAGTAATAAATATCAACTTTAAACATGATCACTAGACCAACACATAATTCTATTTTAACTTTCTTTGTCTTAGATCCCAACTCTAATCAATAAATCTGATGTTCACGTATGATGCCTATATATGTGCTCAAGTATCACAACGTCATTTCTATGTTCATTACAACTGCCAGACCAAAAAAGGTTAGTTCAGCCTTCATTCTGTTGCTTGAAATATATGAAACCTAGTGTTGTCATACATATGCCTAAAATTAGGCGCCAACCATTATGACTTCTGTAAATGTTGTCACTGGCTCGTTTCAGAAGAAGAAGCAAATGCTCAGGACCTGCCATAATGAGACTACTTGCTGTATTTACACCTAGCCTACATGGTGGGAGGCTTTTGTTTGCTTTTTTAAAGCTCCGTCTTTCTACAGTAAATGTTCCTATAGATGGCAAACTGTTGCTGCCTCCATTATGTGATTAAAGAAAAATACTAATCCACAGTGAAGTGGTTGTCAAGAGATTGCCTCTGTGCTTGTAAGGCTGTTGTTCTTCCTTTCTACATTTATTATCATGAGATCAAAACATATCAGATACTAGCTATGTGCATCAAATATATATTTGGAAAAAAGCCTGTATTTTATATCCAATTCATAGAATAAAATTTAAAAAGACAATAAAAATATTGCTGTAAGTGAAGCAATTTTATACTTTTGGGTTTGAGGTTGTGCATGTATGTGTGTGCATGAAAATACAGTACATCCCGTAGTTATCTGTAGTTGTTCACAACAAATCAGAGAATAAAAGTTAATATTTGGAACAAGAGGTCTAGAAGCTGAAGTAACCTTTTATAATTCCTCATAAATGCCATAAGATAAAGGTTCACACTGTAGTGTAAACTTCCCTGTATTATTCTCCATAAGGTCCAATGATTTTGAGATCCTATGGTCAATTTATATTGGTCTTTATTTACACTGGAGGAAATATTACCTGGCTTTTGTAAGACTGATGTATATAAAATGAAGTGCTATATTTTATAGTTCGAGAGACTTAAACATACAATTGAGATACACACATACAATTTTCTACATAGTTAAAATACTTCATATTTATGACTGCAAACTGATGAAGTAAAGAGTAAAACCCACATGTTAAGATATCCGATTCAAATTTTCACTTGCAAGTTGTATAGGACATAGTGAATTAAATCACTACACCTATTGTAGTATAGGTAATCTAATGTTTCTCAAGGAATATATGATTAGATGTTACAGATAGGAAAAAAAGGATAATTAAATCTGAAATAGTTGTAACATTAGTTTAAAAGGCAGATCTGTCTCTATGCTTCCATTACTGGCAGAGCAATCAGCATAATCAGCTGGATAAGGGACAGAGTCCAAATAGGACTCAGTCCAAGCAGGAATTAAGATATTATGAAGTGAGCAGTAAATCTGCAGATATTTTTTTGACTACTTGTA
>NW_008673444.1:0-2353 GCF_000695815.1 Acanthisitta chloris | reverse complement strand
GGGTGGCGGGACCCGCCAGCTCCGCTTCCCCCCGCTTGGTAGTGGGAGAGGGACGATCGGGAGCAGAAAGTGAGCCCGACCGGGAATAGGCAACGTTTTATTTCTCTTAAGTGGTGGGGAAAAAAAGATTAAAAAGTGACCCCAGAGAGAAGGCTTTGCTCGTCCTTCTCTTCAGCTTTACCACAACCGAACGATGAAGTGTTTAAGTTTCTCTTATCCAATTTAGCAAACAAATAAATATAAATAAGGCCGGTAATCTCTGTAGAGGTACTAGCACGAAAAAACAAAGGCTATGCGATACTTAAATAAACATATACTAAACCAACGTTACAAAATGACACACACTCCCCCCAGTTCATTCGATCTACTAAAGGTGTTTTCGGAATATTAGATTATTGCTTTGGAAGGGAAGCACAGCTCAAAAGCGAGGTAATAAGGTTTAACTGTAAATACCTTTGTATTTATTTACAGTGTAACCCTTAACAATGCAACAGCAATTACTGCTAAGTGTTGCTTTTAGATAAGAGATTCTGATAGGAAACTGTATTATCTTGAAAGCAAATTTTAGGCCTTAAATATCTGTAATCAAATAAACTTATTCCCAAGTCTGACTGACAAGGCTGATTCTTTTAAGTTAATGAATTTATTGCATTTTGCTCGTTACTTACAAAAGGGGAAGGTGATCCCCATTGCCTGTAGGGTCTTTAGAGCAAATTGTCCAGAAGGTAAGATTCTTGATCTGACAAGACGTCAGTCTGTGCAGCACTCATCTGCTGCCCTGGTAATATATTTTTTCCCTTTTAAAGAAAAGGGAGGTAAGAAAAAAACCCCCCACAACCAACGACTATGTAAGAAAAAATAGCCCCCCCAAATTATTTAAAAAATAATTTTAGTCCCAGCAGTCACGACACAGATTGGTAAAGTCCCTGAAGGACAGGAGTAAAGCAGAGCTATAAAAGCATAAGGGTAGACTGTACAAGCAGCCTTTCATCCAACTACTTTTTTTTTCCTTTTCCCCTGAAATAAAATAGTACTTTAAATATATGTATTACAGAAGCGGCTTCACAGACGTGATTGCGCACATTTCTATCAGTTCTAAGACCCAGTGATTCATATGCTTGCATTATATTTAAGAATACACGTACTACAGATTATTTGGCATCTGCCATACACTGTGTACTTTAGAAAAATATGCAATGCGTATATGAAGCTATAAATAAATACGTAATCCTTCTTTAAATATAGGTGCATATGTAAATCCTAGATATAAATACATTTCAAACACACACACAGCGATCGATAGCTCGATATATACACAGTTACACAAGGACAGGAATCTGGTGCATGCACTTCTACGTCGGAGTTATCGCTTAATATATCCTTACACAGGCATATTATTTTAAAAGCCGTAATGTTGTCATACTACTGTGTATGGTCAAATGTTTCCAGGTCTTGCCCATTAATTGCTAAGAAAACGTGTTTGTTTATTTGCCAACTCAGAGCTGCCATGGGAAAGTATTTTTTTCCTAGCGGATAAGGCGAGCTGACTAAGTGGAACATATTGCAGAAGAGACTGAAAAGGGATTTTTCGACCTGGCAGTTCCTAAATGGTCTTTGGAATTTGTGTGGAGGGGAACGAGCTGTTCCAGCGACAAAGTTAGTTATGAAATCCCTTTTCCCTCTCTTTCTCTCTCTCTAAATGAAAGTATTAAAATATACAGACGTATAAAGGATCATTCCAACTGAATGGTAATTTATTAATAAACAAACAATGCAATACCTTCAGAATATTTTCAACAAAAAAAAGAAAAATATTGATAGAATAAGATTAATACAGTTTCCCTTTTTATATATAGTGAAAAAAATCAGCGTTTCAGTCAATTTTAAGGTCACTTTTCAGGAAAGGGGGAAACACTTTCTGGCGTTTGGTCCACAACATCCAACTACAAATTAAAAATAAATTACTATGTTGCAATTTACATTTTAAAACAAGTCCTTGTAGAAGAGGAAGGGAAGGCGGGAAGAAGCCGGTACTCTACGCTGGACTTTTCGCCCCCTTTTAAACCGGGGCATGACAATACCTTAAGGGACGGGGAAGAAGTGCGGGGTGGGGTGGGGTGGCGGGGAAAAAAAAGTATTTCTGAAAGCAATTAAAAAAAAAAAACTTACGTGTTATTGGAGTAACACTGTCCTTTAACAAACCAAGACATGCTTTGGGGCTGTCTCTGTACAAAAGCTTTTCGCGTGCGCTCGCTTCGCTCCGCGGGCGCGGCGGGGGCAGAGCGGAGTCCCCGCGACGGGGCGCGCTCAGAACTTGCCGCAGTCGTAGACGAAGGCCCCGGAGGTGCGGTAG
>NW_008673443.1:773-1800 GCF_000695815.1 Acanthisitta chloris | reverse complement strand
TCCCAGCCCCTCCCAGCCCCCCATTTCGGGGTGTTTCCCCCCGGTTTTGGCCCCCCCAGCACACACCGTCAGGGCCCCGTCCCAGCTGCGCAGCTGTGTCCAGCTGTGCGGCGATGACGCTCTCCTCAAACCTGGCGTAGCTGTCGAACACCTGAGTGAAGTCTCGAACTGTCATCACCGTCTGCACAGCCTCCTCGTACACGTCACGGGCCTGGGGGGACAGGGACAGGGTCACCACGGGGACAGCCACAGGGACAGGGACACAGGCACAGGGTCACCATGGGGACAGGGACAGGAACATGAGGACAGCCACGGGGACAGGGAACAGGGACATGGGGATAGCCACAGGGACAGTATCACCAAGGGGACACAGACACACACAGGGTCACCACAGGAGACAGGGACAACACTGGAGACACAGGGACAGCGTTGGGGACACAGAGGACATGTGCAAAGAACACAGGGACGGTGCTAGGGACACAGAAGGCAACAGGAGACAAGGACAGTGTTGGACACACAAGGACAGCATTGGGGACACAAGGACAGTGTTAGGGGCACAAGAATAGCATTAGGGAAACAGGGACAGCAGGGACGTGATCACCACAGGGGACGGGGACATGGGACACAGCCACCACAAGAGACGAGGACAGTGTTGGACACACGGTGACAGTGCTGGGGCCACAGAGAGTGTTGGGGACACAGAAGACAGAGCTTGGTCACCGCAGGGACAGTGTCAGCTGGGGACAGGGGACAGGGCTGTGGTGGCCCTGGGGGGTGTCAGTTGTGCCCAGGGATAGGGCCAGGGCCAAGGACGTGAACAGGGCCACAGGGACAGGGCAGGGCTGTGTTGTCTGGGAGTGTGCCCAGAACCTTCTCGAGGTGGCCGCAGCGCACGTAGCAATCGGCCAGAGCCCCCCAGAGCCGCCCACGTTGGTCCGTGAAGCGCGTGAGGCCTCCACGGATGATCCCTCCGGCGTCCAGCGAACGGATGCGCTCGGGGTGCTGCGAGAGCAGCTCACACAGCTCC
>NW_008673443.1:354-655 GCF_000695815.1 Acanthisitta chloris | reverse complement strand
ACCACCCAGGCACCCCTCACGGTGCTGCAAGAGCAGCTCACACAGCTCCTGCCTGGCTCCCCCCAGGTGCCTTCCCAGCACCACCCCCAGGTGCCCCACAGGCCCCCACAAGTGCCCTGAGTCCCCCCACAGATGCCTTCCCAGCCCTGTTAGGTGCCCCCTCAGACCCCCCCCAGGTGCTTCCCAGCCACCCCAGGTGCCTCCAGGTGCCCCAGCTCTCCCCCAGGTGCCTCCCCGGGTACTCACCTGGTAGTTGGACTTGCCATGTCGTGATACGAACATCTCGTCGTTCACCAGCCGA
>NW_008673443.1:0-202 GCF_000695815.1 Acanthisitta chloris | reverse complement strand
CCCAGGCGCACGTACCTTGAGGAAGCGGCGGTACACCCTGACGGCTGTCTCGGGCAGGGGGTGTTTGCGTACAAAGTGCAGGTAGTGGGGCCAGAGCCGTCGGTGCTGGGTGATGGGCAGAGCACGGAGCGCGCGGTCAAACGTGCGCCGGGTGCGCGTGATGCGGCCCTGGTCACACAGGAACTGGCAGTAATCCAGCCAG
>NW_008673442.1:0-10906 GCF_000695815.1 Acanthisitta chloris | reverse complement strand
GATTCACCATCCCTGGAAGTTTTCAAAACAAGATTGTGGCACTTAGTGCCATGGTCTCTTAGCGACAGTAGGGTTGAACTTGATGATCTTTGAGGTCTCTTCCAACCTGGTTGATTCTATGACTCTATACTGATGTTTTAGTTTCTGCTAAGTTTGGGTTTAATCTAGATTAAGGACATTTTCTTTCTTGTGTCTCATGCTCTGCGAGTGAGAAGGTACAGAAGAGAATCTGGGAGGGAGCATAGCTGGGACAGGTGAGCTGAACTAGCCAAAGGGATATTCCACGCCATGGCACGTCATGCCCAGTACATAAGCAGGAAGGGCCAATCCGGGGAGAGCTTCGGGGTTGCACCGGTCCACGGGTGGTGAGCAAATGTATTGTACATCACTGATTTTGTTTTCTTGTTTTGTTTTTCCTTTCACTTTCTTTTTATTATCCATTAGCATTTCAGCTCATTCTGCTCTTTATTATTAAGCTGTTCTTATCTCAACCTACATATTTTACTTTATTTTCTCCTCCCCATTCCTCCGGGTTGGGGGGAAGAGGGGGAGAAGGGACTGTGAGCAGTTGTGTCATTCTTGGCTGTTAGCTAGGGTTAAACCACAACACAAACGTACCTTTTTTTTTTTTTTTCTGAGGGAATTTCAGGGGTTTTAACACTCTGGTCATTTGTCAATCTGTGGTACAGAATCCATACACCTAATCGACTGGAAAACTTCCTTTTTGCTGGAAATCTGACTTGAGCTAGTTCTCAAAAATCTCTAAAGTAGCATTTGTTCCCCTAAGAAAATCTAATTTTCACACAGTAAAAAACCAAAGATTTATTTGTAAAATATTTTACTTACCTCACTCAAATCCTTTTCTTCACTTGCTGATTCACTAAAATAAGAAAAAAAAAGTAACCATTTTGAAGTGCTGGAGGTGATTTAAAATACTGTTTAAAAACACCAATACTTAAATAAAAAATTGGTTTTGTCAACTACTTGGAATTTTAGTCAATACAATCATTTATACCATCCTCACATTTATCTTAAGAGTATCAATGTTATTTTCTATTGTTTGACTGCCACAATCTTCTCTAATTAGGAATGTTTAAAACCACTGGATAAAACCACAGACTTTCATACAATGGAGAAATTCTAACCACATCTTGAGCTATTCAAACACAAATCACTAATATGCTTTTGAACTCATATATCAAACAATTACTAGCATTTTAGTGCAAATAGTTTATATTTTGGAAAATCTTCTTTACACATGTCTGACATACATTTCACTGATAAGCTAAACATCAAGATGTAATTTATTATATAGGTGTAGTTAAATGAATTAAAAAAGAAATCTATTTGAATATACTAAGGCTAATATATGCTGTTAATTATCACAAACTAGTAATAAAGACCCTTGAACTTTTTTCTATCACACAGTTTAAAAAAAAAAAATTATGTTAGGAAAAAAGCAAGGAATATTAAAGGAGTACCCATAGTCAAGGCTTTGAAGTGTGCTCTAAGCAATCAGTAAGTAATCAGGTCATCAAAAAACCCCTCTATAATCTGTTGCAATCAATTGCATTAATTCAATCAGGTGCTGCACCTAGGTCAGGGCAACTGCTTGTACCAATACAGGCAGGGAAATGAATGGATTGAGAGCAGCCCTGCAAGAAGGACTTGGGGGTGCTGGTGGATGAAAAGCCAGACATGAGCTGACAATGTGTGCTTGCAGCCCAGAAAGCCAGCTGTATTGTGGGCTGCATCAAAAGCAGCGTGGGCAGCAGGTCAAGGGAGGTGATTCTGTCCATCTACATTCAGCTCTGGTGAGATAACACCTGGAGTGCTGTATTCAGCTCTAGGGTCCTCAACACAGGAAAGACAGAAACCTGAGGGAGGGAGTTTGGAGGAAGGACATCAAGATGATCACCTCTCCAATGAGGAAAGGCTTAGAGACTCAGGCTTGTTCCACCTCAAGAAGAGAAGGCTCAAGGAACACCTTAATGCAGCTTTTCAATTGTTAAAAGGGGCCTGAAAGAAAGATGTGGGCAGACTTTTCAGCAGGGCCTGTTCTGACAAGACAAGAGGTAACGATTTTAAACCAAAGGCAGGCAAATTCAGGCATAAGGAAGAAATATTTTTACAGTGAGGGTGGTGTGCCACTGGGACAGGTTGTCCAGAGAGGTGATGGATGCTCCACTCCTGGAAACATTCAAGGCCAGGTTGGACGGGGCTCTGAGCAACCTGAACTAGTTGAAGACGTCCCTGCTCATTGCAGGGAGGTTGGATGCAATAAAATTTAATGGTCCCTTCCAAACCACTTTATGATTCTATGACAAGGAAATTCTCTAAGTTGGTCTATTTTCATGGAATTGTGTTACCTCAATAATCAAGAGTGTTTAAAATCAGAATGTAGTATTAAAAAGGAAGAGAGAAGAAAACCAGGTTTACCCAAGCATACAAAGTTACTTCACCTCATTTTTAGTGTGTTCTTTAGATTTGAAAAAAAAAATATTTGGGACCATAACCAGGGTTGGTAAAAGCAACAATAACCAGAGTACACAACAACTTCTACATATGAAGAAAATTTGGGTAGACTTAAAAAATTTAGGCTAGAAAAGAGATGGTCTAAGAAGGGATTGTGGTCAAGACAGGTACAAAGAGATTCACTGCTCACTGTCTCCCTCCAGAATAAGAGTTAGAATTTACTGAATGATCAGAACAAAAACAGAAGACACTTCTGCAGCAGAGAGCAGGGTGTGAATGAAAACAATATTACAACAGACTTGATACATACTTTGAAGACAGCTCTGTTAAGGGTTACTAATTAGGTGAATCACATCTCACTCTGAGAGTGCCCTGAGCTGAAAGTGGGTGGATAGTGGGAGACTACTCAGGTAAACATTATACTGGCCCAAATTTTTCTCTTTGTGTACTGATGGCCAATGTTGGTGACAGCATAGCGTGTCAGAGAAATGTTTGGTCAGATTCAGCACTGGCATTCTTAATTTCTGAAAGATTAACAGACAGTGAGTATAAATGATGCTAATGTTCATAATATCTTGAAAGTAATCTGTTCTGAAAACTGGAAATCACATATTAACCTTTTGACAGCAGGAACTGAGCTTAGATGTGGATCATCCTTCAGCAGATCATGACTGCTTTTACTTTTTCCCTTCATGCTCTGTTAAGAGGTAAAAAAAGAAAAGAAGTATTATAAATTTCAGTGTTTAAGAGTATAGACAATGAAAAAAGATTATGGCAAGAAAAAGATAACCTGTTTCTTGTCAGTTTTAGCCTAACCAATAAGCATAAACACTTTTAAGGGCAGAAGAACAAAGTGTCCCAGAAAGAGATGCATCAAACTGACTCCATGGATTTACAATATATTTTTGCAATAGCAAAATGTGTTTTAAAGGAAAGATGGGGGAAAAAAAGGAGGTTGTTTAGTCATCACAATTATTACACATCATCAAGACACATGGCCTAGCACATATAGACTTGAGTGAATGAAGAAGTAACAACTTGCCAATAATGGCATACAACAACTCAAAAAGCCACCAACGTACAAAGCAGTGTTTATTAACTGGAGGAACACCAATTAACTCCCTAGGGAAAAAAAGAAATTAACAACCTGCAATACATCCATCTGGAATACATCAAGCAGGAATTATCTACTGACACAGGGAGTCAAATCAATCTAACAACACATAAGGTCTTCAGGCAGGACTGCAGTGGGAAAGGATTCCTCATGCTAACCTGAAGACAGTACACTTAAATTTCAAAGTGAAATCAGACTGAAAAACCTCAGTTACAGAAAGAGTCTGTGACCTGAATATCTCCATCGCACATGCACTGTATAATCGTTTCAGGAAGACAGTAGTCACGTGGATAATAAAATCTTACTCATTTAAATGCAACTTAAATTTTTTATTCTGCAGGAAACAAAGACTAACATATTCAGCAACAGGAAAAAATACTTCTTTCAGAAAGGGGGGTGTGTGGATTTGGGGTGGGGGTGTGTATTGTAAAGTGCTCCAAACAAGTACAGACACTAAGCAGTTTCGACACCGAATTCTCCAGTTTAAACACTAATAAACAATTGGTGCAGGCCCCATCTTCAGATCCCTGGGTGCACTAACAGCGTTCATGGCCTTGAGGGGTTTTACCCGGAGCCTATGAGCACCACTTCAGCTCAGGCCTGAGAACACACTCACTGTCTGAACCATGTCAGAGGTGTACCTGCATCTATTCTGAATGAGCCTGTTGGACCCATACTGTGGACTTGTCTCCACCCCTGTCTTCCGTTCCCATATCTTGCTGCTCCTGAGTGGACACTGTGTTCAGTGGGCCTCAGTTTTGGTTCTTGCTTGCCATTTTCAGGACTGCTGACGGACCCTGTTATCAGCAACCAAGTCTGCCTGCTGTATCCAGACCTTGTGGGATTGTGCCCCTGTTAGTGAGCACACTGTGCTGGAATCAATCTTCCCTTCTCACTCACCCTCCCTCACGCAGCCGTTCTGCACTTGCCTGTCTTTGACACAGCCTTGCTAATCCTGTAATATCTGCATTCTACAATCTCCTGACACACACAAATTATCTTTCTAAGATTCATACTTTCTATAATACATCCATTTAGAGACTCTCCTGACACAGAAGACACAATTTTGACCTGTAACATTTAAATGACACCAACGGCCCTCGCTCCTCATTTAATCTCTTTTTGAAAGCATCTGTATTTCTGATTTTAATCACATCTTGTGCCATAAATGTTCATAACTTAAATTTCAAGAGGGAAAATACTTTGTATATTTATTTTTTCATTTATCCTTATGTCTCAACCTCCATACTGTAAGAAATTTCTGGTATTATTGTTCAAAACTCAAACATAAGAACAAGCCTAAGAACTTAAAAGGTTTTTGCAAACATGCAGAAAAAGTAATTTAAGCTGAAAAGAAAAATGAGGATGACTTGGTATAGTACCTGACTAACTCTACTGATTTCTTCCTCTTCTTCTTCAGCTTCTTCCCCAAAGGAAAGCAGGTTGAAGTTTCTTTAAAAGAGAAAAAACATTTTCTAGTAAGATTTGAAATAGTGTATTAGTAACACTCCATAAACTTTATTACTTTCATGTTGTATGTGATTTTTAAACACCTCATTGTCTTGCTAAATGCATCAATTCCAAACAACTATAGCATGTTGCTTTGCAGTAAGCCAAATATATTTAGAAAAGCACGTTCTACTCAATTCCTGAGACAAGGATATAAACACATTACTTAGAAAACCTGAAGACACAATTTAATAAGTTCTGCCTTGACTAACTGTGACTCTTCAACGCTGACAGCTCAGTTGTATCTCTAATTCTTGTCCTCAACAGAGCAGCAATTCAAGTAACGATCACAAAATTTTCAGGACATGATGGTTCAGAAAGGCATCAAATGCACACACATTCACATAATGTAATTAAAAGAAATAATGATCTTTACTTTCTTTTCTGGAGTTAATTATTTACGCTGTGTCGGAACCAGACAGCTGCAATATGTTGCATTTTTGTGCAACAGACCTGACTAGGTGCCCATTAGATTTCCTCTTACTTTTGAGTGCATCTTTGTGGCTAATTTCCATTCACAGAAACTGCAATTTCCCATGTGAAAATGGCTGGCTGCCTTTTGTGAGGTATTTTAGAGGGAGTGAAGTGGTAGCTGCTAAAATAAGTTCAAAAACCTCAGACAACTGAGTTATGACCTAGCTACTAGTAGTACTAGGATGTTTTACCAGCAGTGACAGCTCAGTCAGAAAAGAATGATTGCACATTCTGGCATCTGGGAAAGACTTAAGCTACCTTTTACTTTTACAACAAACTAGTATCACCATGTATGAAACAGTTACAGCTCAGCTGATGCACAGGAACCACTTCAGTCAGGGGAATTACATTTGCGTGATACTCTCTGGAAACAGTGAAGCAAGTTTTGCTAAGGTTATGTAAGATCCCTCCATGCATTTTGGTACAGCCTTGCGCTTCAAAAGCAGACGACCAAATGAAACATTATCAAGCTCAAAATTAAAGGCGAAATAAAATTAACCACTATTTATGTTGTCTATATTTACTTTGTGCCTTTTACTCTGGACTTTTTAGTTTCTTCTTCTGGTTTGTCCTTCTTCAGTTTTCTATTTGGTCTTGGGACAATGTCATCAAACGGATTAAACAAAACCTGTTAAAAAAGGAGTATTTTAGACATATTTTTATGAAGCATTTTGTTGAAATTAAATGATTCAGTGTTTTAAAACACAAGGACATGCCAAGTTTTCCAAACACTGTGTACAAAAGCATTTCAAAATGTCACTTTTCAAACCAGAACATACCTCACTGCTTCTTATTTTGTGTGGACTGAGAGGTCTCTCTTCCTTGTCCACTTCTACTTCAGCCAAGCGCAGCATGTTATATATTGTATCCCCTGTAACCTGGAAAATTTATAAAACAGGGTTGAAAATCTTTGCCTGAAATTCTGGTCACTCAGTCTGAAAAATGTAATGCAATTATTGCATAAAGAACTTTGAAAATACAAATAATATAGGAAATACTGTAAGCACATGAAATGACCACAAGACAGGAAGGACAATGTACAAAGATTCGCTTTTCAAAATCTAACAGCAAAACTGGAAGGAATACAGGTAGCTTTGAGAAAGTATGCCAAATTCTTACTTTGAGCTATGAAATAGGGAAAAAAAACCCACTGAAATAAAAAATAATTGGTTTATTTTAAGCAAATCATGAGATAGGTAAGTGCATACAATCATCACAGAATCACAGAATTTAGGGGTTGGGATAGACCTTACAGATCATCTAGGCCCAACCCCCTGCCCTGGGCAGGGACACCTCCTCACTAGATCAGGTTGCTCAAGGCTTCATCTTACGTTTTTCATTTTCCTGATTCTTCTTGAATCTACAAACAGAATTTTCTAAAATGTCAGCAGTATTAGATGAACTGATTAATAAGACAGAGACATAATAATGTTAGCAAGATTATTTAGAGGCAGCACAACATCAAAATACAACAAATACAGCAACAAACAGCCCACAGAAACATTTCTACCAAGGGAGATAGCTTAGAAAGCAGTGAAATAAATTTCAAATATACATAGCAGCAAACAACACTGAATTAGCCTTCTGAGAAACTTATAGTAGCTTCTGTGAGACTTTAACTGGGGTTCTAGTTTATGTATCAAACCTTTCCAAAGATTGTGTGCTTGTTGTTAAGTTCATCTGCACGACCCAGTGTGAAGAAGAACTGACTTCCATTGTCGTGGGGTCCGGCATTTGCCATTGCGACAAGTCCTCTGCGGTTGAATCGCAACCGGGAATGGAACTCATCCTAGCACAGACAGCAGAGAGAAGACCACAGCTTAGGAATGTGATATATTCTTCACTTCTTTAGCTACATCAGTGTGCACACAGGGAAAATATGCTGTTAATTTTCATTTAAATTCAGACAGTAATAATTCCGAAGTCTTTTGAATTTTTGATTTTGAGCAGCAAAAATTATTTTTAGTCAATATTTTTAATGCTTAGTGACTATCATAATGCAAACAAGTGAACAATCCTCAAAAGAAACCATAAACACACAACCTCAAAAATCAGAAACTAGTATGTGAATAATAGAAAGCTACAACTTAATAATACACTCTCAGTTCTGTCTGGTTAATTTTCATTTTTCCAATCATTCCCTAAAAATTAACTTTTATTAATTATTTTTATTGCCATTCATTATCCCCCAACACTAAGAAAATCAAAAGCATTTATAAAAGTAACTGCATTTCACACATTTCTTGTAAAAATGCCATTCTTGTCAGTCACTGTATTTATGTGAAAAACCCTAATTCATGTCAAGTAACTGAAAGCACAATAACAGACTGTAATAGTACACACAGTACAATAGTGATGCAAAACTCCATAGGAAGAATATTTTATGGACCATAAGAAGACATAAGAGGACTCTTTCCAAAGCAAGGAGAAAGTGATGAGTAATACATCAACACCATGGTAATAGCACAGTTCTAAACACTGCAATATTGAGGTACCACTAATTTCAAGAAGCAATGCCACAGCAATACGGGTAAAACGTGTTCTGTTCTCTGCTCAGGTACAAATCCCTCCCACAAACTTCACATCAGTGCTAGATGTATAAGTCTAGCAACAAGAAGATGCAAGGCCCAGAGTGAAGTTCATGCTAGTAAGGTTATACATTTAAGAATTCTCAATTAAAAAAGGTATATTCAAACCTACTGACGCAGCATGTGAAAGCAAATGGCTGTACAGGTACAACGTTATGTTTCATGCAAGGTTTGGTTCTTCAGAAGCTAATGTGGTAGGAAGAACAGCTGGTAGAGAATAACCATACACATACACACCTTGAAGGGAGCTCCATAGACGGACTCTCCTCCTGATCCAGTACCAGTAGGATCACCTCCCTGCACTATAAAGCCAGGAACTACTCTGTGAAATATTGTGTTATTGTAATACTCTAGAAAAAAAAAAGAGAGAGAGGAAAACAGAAGATATTAAATACACATAAGTTGTCCCAAAATCAAGCTTTCATATAGATTATGGAGAGATGTCCAGAGATTGAAGTTCCAGAAAGCAATTACTGCTGTTCACACTGGGTTGCCTTCTATTCCACAGTCTTGCTCAGTGTGACTATCTCAGATACAAAGTATTGCTGATGATACTTAGGAAAAAACAACCCTCTGGTGTCCTGTGTTTCTGTGACAAAAGACCCTGCACATCCCTAATGAGATGATCTTGATGAACTACTTTCTTTGCAGCTTTCAAGCTTCATTACTGGAATGATACCACCAAAATACTTCCATTTAAAAGGAGAGCTAGAACTACTAAGCTCTGCCCCAGACAATATCTCACATACAATGTTAGCCATATCAATACACCAGATGATCAGCATTTTCACTACCACCACAGAACACAGGTGTCACCTCTTTTACCACCTACACTGTACCTAAACTGTCATTTTCACAAAATGAAATATGTGGTACATTTTGCCCCTGAGTTATCATCTGCTTTCTTTCTAGCTTTCTATCTATCTATCTATCTATCTATCTATCTATCTATCAGATAAAGGTTACAAGGTCAAAAGAAAACCAAAGGAATAAAAAATTTACTTAACATATATTTCTGGTTGATATTGATACTATCATCATCACCATAATTATCATTATTATTCAATAAATCTGCAGCAAGCTGCAGGACAAAGCAGGGTCTGCAAATGTTGCAGCACAGCTAGATATATTCATGGACGGTTATATGCCAGGATACTCATGAGACATGCTCAAAAGTATCATACAAAGCATAAGATACTACACAGAAGTTAGAAAAAAAATCAGAAAGGAAACTAAGCCCACTGAGGATAAGTGAACCCGTATCAAGGGCTAAGAAATTGCTTTACCTTTGCAAAAAATCTCAACATTAGGTGTTAGAACACAGAACAGGCTGGATCTGTGCTGGAGGCACAAATACTAGACTACTGCTGAACAGATGAAGGCTAAAAGAACTCTTAACCACTCTATAAATGCATCCATGGGATAACAGCAGCAGTTAGGAAACACAAAAAGGCACTGAGTCCTTCACAAACTTTTGTTACGGTTTCCCCAACCTGGAGCTTCTCATTCAGGTACTCACTACTTCTGTGCAGAGCATTACAGAGCTTCCATCAACAAAAAACTGCAGCGAATCAAGCATTTGTAGCACTCATAGAAAAAAATGAAAACATTGTAAATATGGTGATGCAGAAATGAGAATTTTGGAGGATGTCCAATATTGCATCATTGCCATTTCGTAACACACACCAAAGGAGCTATACTTTGTAGAAACTTGCTGAAAAAATAAGACTTTCCAAGCCTCTGACAGACAATGGTTCAGTAACACTATGCCATCTGTTTCATTTGAGAAAACCACCAATATTTGTTTATTTCTTTTCTCCACTAGGTCCAGTAACGACTTTGAAAAACATCATTTGAGCATTAGTTAATTTCTAAATACATACAAACTTAGTAACATATCAGTAACTTCAACAACTCCTATTCCATTCAGACATTACCTTCCATACAAAGCTGGACGAAATTTCTACATGCCTTTGGTGCTTCTTTTGACCACAATTCTATGTCTATCTCTCCTGCTGTTGTTCTCAGCAAAACCTATAAAAATACAAACACAACATCAGTTTTAGTCACTGATCAAAGAATATCATTGCTGGCTTAAAAAAACTCTTCTGAATTTGTTATATTGGTAACAGTGGTGCAGACTTAAATGTGCTATTTAGTGACTGTTAGTTCTAGATAGCATTTTCAGAACTTAAGACAAAAGTAAGAATAGATATGTATAATAAGGCTTCAAGGCCAAGGATCTGGTACCTGGCTCATGGTAGAAACCGAGATACCCTTTATCACTTCCAAAAATGAAACAACATGGAAAAAACTCACACAATAGTGCCATAAATCTCCGAAGGTATATATGTCTCTTACAAGTAACACCAACACATTCGGTGAGAGTTCATAACAAAATTGAGGATGGAAGATACAGTGGAGAATACAGGAAATGAAGCGCTCCAGGGGCTGAGGGGAAGCCACAGGAGGAGCAGTTGAGGTCACTTGGTCTGTTCAGCCTGGAGGAAACTGATGACAGAGCTCATCACTGCATGCAACTCCCTCCCGAGGGGCAGGGGCAGCACTGACCTCTGCTCCCTGTGACCAGTGACAGGACCAGAGGGAATGGCCTGAAGTTGTGTCAGGGGACGGTTAGGCTGGATATTATAGAAAGATTCTTCCCCCAGAGGTGTTTGGGCACTGGAACAGGGTCAGGTTGGATGTCAGGACAAGGTTCTTCCCCCAGAGGTGTTTGGGCACTGAA
>NW_008673441.1:0-931 GCF_000695815.1 Acanthisitta chloris | reverse complement strand
CGGAGATGGTGTACTTCCCTCCATCTCGGGGCTGTCTTTGACCTGATGAGCTGCTTAGGGCGAGCTCTTTCAGTAGTCGTTCTCATAAGTGAAATCCGGGTTTTTGTGAGGTGCGGTCCCCATACATTTTTAACCATAGTGATTACTAAATTAATAGCAGGCCCTAAGACAGATGTCAAAACGTCTTGAAAATGTTTATCTGTGAATAATTGAGAAGGTGGTAAGACGCATTATCTGATTGTAAAAATGAAATATGTATGAGGAACAGCTGTTTGCAATAGTCACCTCCCGTTGTTTCATTAGCCTAGAGCCTCCTCTTTAAAGAAGCTCTTCCCAGAAGTTGGCCATTCAGCATCAGCCGCTTCCACCGGCGCCGGCGGCCGAGCCGCGCCCGCAGGAGACGCAGCGGGGAAGGGATAACCCGGTGTTGTCCCTAGGCTGATCCACGGGCTCTCTCCGTGGCACTTCTAACTGGTGGTTTGCTCCGAAGGAGGGAGGGAAGGGGCGCGCATGGGTTCGAAGGTGTCTTTGCCTGGCAATCTCAGCCTGCAGAGGATGCACTGAGAGGAAGGATCCTAGATGCTCATCTAGGAAACGCAGCAAACAGCCTTTTATTAAGATTTCATGCCGAGCAGAGACAGCATCCTCGACTGCTTAGCGTTGACATAAACTTCCAGACGTCGAGCATATGCTGTTGCACAGCATTGTTTATGTGTGGTACCAGATGTTGCTTTGCATTCTATTGTCTGGAGACAATGTTTAGTTCAGGTTAAAATATCTTTACTTAAACCGCTCAGTTGGCCATTGTGTGAGCATTAGTGAAGTGTCATGGAGAGGTAATGGGAAGTCCGGGGAGGTTAGGTCTCCGAGCGCGGCCAGGAGGTCCCTGGTTCATGGTGGGGTTACAGCCACCACTGTCATCTTTTGTTCT
>NW_008673440.1:7557-7991 GCF_000695815.1 Acanthisitta chloris | reverse complement strand
GAGGGAAGGAAGGCCATCCAGAGGGACCATGACATGCTTGAGAGGTGAGCCAATGCAAACCTCATGAAGTTTAACAAAATGAAGTGCACGTTCCTACATCTGGGCCATGGCAATCCCAAGCACATCTACAGGTTGGGTGGGGAAGAAATTGAGAGCAGTAATTAGGAGAAAGACTCGGGAGTGACAGTGGATGAGAAGCTCACCATGAGCTGCAGTGTGAGCTCAGCCCAGAAAGCCAATGGAATCCTGGGCTGCCTCAAAAGGAGTGTGGCCAGCAGGTCAAAAGAGGTGACTCTTCCCCTCTGCTCTGCTCTTATGAGACCCCATCTGAAAAACTGCATGCAGTTCTGGTGTCCTCAACATAAGAAGGACATGGAACTGTTGGAGCAAGTCCAGAGGAGGCCACGAAGCTGATAAGAGGACTGGGTCTTCTC
>NW_008673440.1:433-7264 GCF_000695815.1 Acanthisitta chloris | reverse complement strand
GTGAGTAGGGGTCCCTGCCCACGGCAGGCGGTTGGGACTAGATGATCTGTAAGGTCCATTCCAACCCCTATAATTCTATGATTCTACGAAAGCTTTTCTTTCAGGGAAATATTTACTTGTTCACAAACCGGAAATTCTTTCTCTTCTGAACCATGTCTCTCTTGTGGACCCTTAACAGGAGGAGACTCTTTGAAATTTCTCTCATTTGCAGTTTCAGAAGTAATTGCAGGAGATTTAAATGGAGGTATGGATTTCCTTGTGTTGCCAATAACCTTGGTGGGTGGAAAGAAAACAAAACAAAGATTAAAGTGTAATTTGTTTACCTTAAGGCTACATTTTCAAAATCAGTTAACTGATTCACACAAATAGACTCACGTATGAACAGAGAGACCATCATGAGTACAAATACAGCATGTGCAGAGCAATGAACTTCTAGGACAAATTCAAGAGAAATTTAACCTGATAAAAACATTTAAATGTGACTGAATCAGACAGTTAAACTTGTGATCAAACACTGTTCTTACTGAAGTTTACTCAGTAAGAGGGTTTGTTTATTTGGGAAGACAGCTCACCTTCTGAGTTGTAGGTAGGATCATGCTTTTTTAAAATGCATGCTGTAAAACTTCCTTATGGGTCCTCAGTACATGTGCAGACCATAAGAAGACAACTGCTTTGTGTTTTAGAACTGGATGCTTAGAGCTTGGGTAAATTAAGCTATATTCTACTTCCCAATCAATACAGTATTATAAATCAAGGTACTGAATTTGCCAAATAGATGGTCACATATCCCAGGGTGCTGAATTTAAAGACCAAGCCAGATGCAACAATTGTATTTTCCATAGCTTTGCTATGAGAATTTAGGCCTGACTTACAACCTAATTTGGATAACTGTGATATTTTCACAGAATCTTTTCGAGGCAAAGGTATTATTATTCATTATTCAGGTATATTCTCCATTATATCTACAGCAAAGAATATCAGTTTGTTTAATATGTATAATTTTTATCATTAAATTTTCTCTGAGTTCTATTTAGCTATGGATGTGTAGTGCCTACAGACTTATTCTCATGGCTTATTACGCTATACAAGCTGTGAGAAAAATGTTTCCAATTTTAGATTTCACAGTCTTTCTTCTGACATAGTATGTTCACAAGCATCAGTAATGAAATTATCAAGCTGATTTCACACAGAATCAAATGGAATTCTCTCTGAAATTTTCCCTAAGGTGGCTTTCTGGGACCTGCCTTTTGCTCAAAAGGTCCTTTGGGTTCTATACTACTGTCATGCACTTCAGTGAGTTTTCCTTGCAAAAAAGACTGCTGAAAAAGAGGTGTCTTCCAGTAAATCCACCTGCTTGGCACTCCAAACATAAAAAGACAGGTTAGTGATTGATCTTAGTTATCCACATTCATTGCCTCTGAAAGCTGTTATTGAACAAATCTGCTACCAGTGGGTGAAAAGAGAGAGCATACCCTCTGTAGCAACCCCATTAATGTATATACTTCCAGGGAAGTAACAGAAGACAAAATAAAAGCAAAAGTGCCTATTTCATACTGCAAAATGACCAAAAGACAGACTGAGTCTCCTAAGTCCTGATCCCAGTAACAGTTAATTGAAAACACACAGCAGTCTGACAGTCACACACTTTGTGGTCTGACTAGAAATAGCACTGTCAATCCTCCAAAGCCCATAAGCTCATGAGATGTATTAAAATGCCACAAGAATATCTTAAAAGACTCCACTTTCAAGTATAAGCTGTTCTCACGAAAGAAAAAAACACTACAGATATGCAGTTTAGGGCTTAAAAGTTTACAGGCACAGAGATGGAGACTAAGAAACTGTGATAACACTGGTAAAGTAATGCAAACAGAAGAAGTTAGAAATAATGAAATACAACCAGACCTAAGGAGAACAAAGAATTACACCTGACCACAGTAAAGAATCACAGCAAAGCAAATCCAATTATATTGTATATATTGTATATTCTCTCACTATATTGTATAGTGAGAGAGAAAAAAGAAATCATTAAAGTTTGATTATCTCTGCAAAAGAGGAAGAAATGAAATCTTGGAAGGTAACCAATTTTGCTGACACATAAAAAAGCATCAATTTACTTTTTGGATTCTTTACAGTTACCTCTTCAGCTGCAAGTATCGGTGACTTTTCATGAGGACTCTTCCCAACAAATTGGCTTTGATCTTTAGAATTTCTGGGGGAAGCATTTAAATGCGAAATATTCATGTCTGCTTTCCTCTGAAGGTCTCTGTGAAGCTGACAACATAAAAAAGAAAAAAACAGTAACAATGATTGTTCCCTTTCCTGCAGAGTTTTGCAAGTAGAACATCTTTCAATGCATGCCTTCAAATCAATGGTTTGGTTTTTGGTTTTCCGAATAAAATGAATGCAAAGTACATTTTCTCATTACAGTCAACAACTCCAAAAAGTCTATATATTATTGGCTAAATCCTTGTTTAATTGAAATCAACAGTGATGACATATGAAGAGCAAATTCCTATTGAATTAAGTAGCACCACAATCTGATCTCAAAAGAACTGTTCTTCCAAAACAGAAACTACAACATAGAGTATCAAAATGCACAGCTAAGGAAAACATTAGACAAGAGAGCCTGGGAAGGTGCATGAAATTACTGCTAGTCATTTTTTACACTGGTCAATTGAAAAAAAAATTCCCTTACCCCGTTACTCATTTCTTTTAACTCCTTTTTTGGAGATGAAACTGCTTCATTCTGATTTGCTGGAGCTTTAGAGGGTGATTTCTTCATGCTGTTCTCTGTAAGGCCAAGAGCTGTTTCTCCGCTAGAATCTGCCAACTGCAACCTAACTTCTGGGGACGGTCTGGGTCCTTCTGGCATTTCAATTTTTTCCTGATTCACATCATTGTTGTTGTGATCTGTGTGCAACTCTGCAGCTTTGGTTTCAGGCAGATCATTCAAATCACAATCTGCTGCCCATTCAAAGGACTTTGAAATCTGTGGATGATGGTAAGGTACTCTTCTCTTGGAAATGAAGTTTGGTTCTCCTGCAATTCCTGAAAAAGACATTATCAGGTTTAACAAAAACATTCTATTGAAGGCATAGTATCACTCTATGACAAGAATAAATGGAATGTTTATCATACAATTGATTATTAGAAGGCACTGTTTTAGTATGACAGCCTATAAACTATGAGCATGGCTATGAAATTCTGTCTTCTTTCCAATCTGCAATGCCTTTCCTTTCCATTAAAGAGAGCTGGGAATATGGTGCTCCAGGACCATGTTGGATAAAACCATATAAAGCAAAAATGTTCACAGGACAATCCTGGGCAAGTTGATTCTGGGAGCTGAACAACAAAACTAGCACAGTCAGTGAAGAGAATGTGGTTAACGCAGATACAGAACAACTGACCCACAGCAATAGAGACTATGCTACAAACAGCTCTCATTACATATGCACAACACACCTTGCTAAACAGGTTCTCACCAATTGTGGCAGGACAGTGACAAATCCCCATCCATCTGTCTGATTTAAGAACATTTCAGACAGCTGATGACTTTTTACAGCATAAACACAAAAACATTTCCAAACTAAACCAGGTATCAAATTATTTTGAAGACCTGCTGGCCTTTACACAGAGAGATAAGAAAAAAATTAGCCCACCATTTTAAAAATAGTATTAAATGACTGAACACATTTAAAGTGGGAAATCATAATCCAGCTTCAAAGTGTGATGGAAAAAAGTGAAAACCCCTAGTTGGCTGAAATACTTCCTAGGAGAGAGAGACAGACTGCTCTCTCTTTCAGTAAAATAAAGAACAACCTATGGTGACAAGTATACAAAATGTTTGGATACCTGACTACACATATAGGTGGCAGAAAGTAATTTCAGTGAAAAAACACTGGAAAAGTGGCAGAAGGAACTCTGAGCACCTGCAGCTGTCAACTTTTTACAGTGATGTTCCAAGTGATTCTTAAAATTGCCAGCTATGTGTTTCAACAGGAAGAACCATAAGTAAATTATCAGTAACAATCTGCAAGTCCTACAAGGCGTCAAGAGTGACATTTAAAATAAATGGCCAGAAAAGAGATGAGAGTGAAAATTGACGCAAATATGTAGAAAAACTACAGCAAGCACAGACAAAACCACCCTTACAACATGAGAAAGAGGAGAAACTGATGCATAGTTAACTCATGAGGTTATTGCAAGTCTTGTAAAATCTGCAGTTTAGTTTGACTGGAAAATAAACACAGATTACAATTTTAAAGAGAAGCCAAGATGTTTCATGTTCAAGTGTTTCAGAACACTTGAAAACTATAGTCCTCAATACAGGAACCCATACACAGACCCATGTGTTATGGAAAGCAAGGTTAAAGAAACATATATTTTGCAGTAATGGAAGATAGGGTGATATACATAAAGCATAATCTTTATCAAGATTAAATTCTTTACTAAAATGTGTAGCATCTTGACTAAAAACGCTACTCCCAGTAGTCAGTTCTTAATTACTAGGCCATAATTTTGAACACTTATCACATTGTAGGAACAAATACACTGTACTCTAATTACACAGACTGCATAGTGCAGTTGCACTGAACTGTACTGTTTTTTTCTAAACCTGTCTTGTGCCACTACAGTAAATCCTATTTTTTACTATTCTTTTTCAAAGCACCACAGTTGTCATCACTCTTTAGCCTACTCCTATTTCTCAACTCCCCACAGGCCTTTCAATCCAGATGCTATTTCCTTTGTCTTCTACTTCCTATCCCCACATTTTCCTGCCATGCCTACAGTCCTTAACTCCTAGACTAGAGGGCCACAAGCTTTTCCATTTAATGCTCATCCATCCTCTTCTTTCAGTTAGCTGTCTCTGGTTTTGTTTTTTTTGTCTTTGATACAAACTTTTACTATGTATCAAACTTTGCCCCAAATTATTCTCTTCTTAAATGTGGAATTCTTACTGTTCCCATGCACCACAGCTAACCCAATACCAGCTCCTACACACCCTTTATGGATTAACACTGCACCTGTGTTTCATGTTTGGGACTTGGCTTATGCCACATGTCAGAAACAACTTTTTTCCAGGGTTTATATCAATAGCATGAATTTAAAAGTTTCAGTGTAGCCAGAGAGAAAATGGTGTTCAAAAACACACTCTAAATGATGGCCAGGAATATACTTTTAACTGTACAAAAGTGCACAAACTGCAAACACCACTAGTTCACTGTGGCCACAGACTCACCACACCAAACCTTTCTGGGCCTTGGTTTCAATCAAGGGTTCAGCTCTCAGAGGCACTTACCAAACTGATCTGACCGAAGTCCTGCCCGCAAGGATTTCTGCTGTTGGGATGTGCTACCAAACTCTGGTGTTGTCCATCTGAAGCTTCTCTTATATTCACTCAGACCCTGCAGCAAACAGAGAGGAGTCTGTCAAGCCAGCGCTGCACATCCACCACACTGCTCCTGTTGGTAACCAATCTCCAGGGGGGAAAACACCAACAGGGTGAGCTGAGCTGGCAGGTTGCTTTGCACCTTCCAAGCCCAACCCCTGTCAGAGAGCAAATGACTGCTCTGCGGAAAAAGCGTGGAAGTGTTTCATACAAAAAAAAAAAAAGGAAAAAAAACACCCTTTATGGATTAACACTGCACCTGTGTTTCATGTTTGGGACTTGGCTTATGCCACATGTCAGAAACAACTTTTTTCCAGGGTTTATATCAATAGCATGAATTTAAAAGTTTCAGTGTAGCCAGAGAGAAAATGGTGTTCAAAAACACACTCTAAATGATGGCCAGGAATATACTTTTAACTGTACAAAGTGCACAAACTGCAACCACCACTAGTTCACTGTGGCCACAGACTCACCACACCAAACCTTTCTGGGCCTTGGTTTCAATCAAGGGTTCAGCTCTCAGAGGCACTTACCAAACTGATCTGACCGAAGTCCTGCCCGCAAGGATTTCTGCTGTTGGGATGTGCTACCAAACTCTGGTGTTGTCCATCTGAAGCTTCTCTTATATTCACTCAGACCCTGCAGCAAACAGAGAGGAGTCTGTCAAGCCAGCGCTGCACATCCACCACACTGCTCCTGTTGGTAACCAATCTCCAGGGGGGAAAACACCAACAGGGTGAGCTGAGCTGGCAGGTTGCTTTGCACCTTCCAAGCCCATCCCCTGTCAGAGAGCAAATGACTGCTCTGCGGAAAAAGCATGGAAGTGTTTCATACAAAAGAAAAAAAGGAAAAAAAACCAAACAAGAAAACCACCACGCAAAACCCCTGTGTTTCTGTCTTTAAGGGAACAGTTTCAGAAAGGAATACATCGTGGAGCCACAGTCACCAGATTGGTGTTATGCTCAGTGTTACGGGTACCTCTATACCTCTGGGGCCATGTACTGCGAATGATTAACAATCACGCCTTTGGTTTTAATTATTCAAAAGCACAACCAAACGGGGACGAATTTTCCCCGGATCGGCCCCTTCCTGCCTATATCCTGGGCATGACATGCCATGGTGTTGAACATCCCTTTGGCTAGTTCAGGTCACCTATCCCGGCTATGCTCCCTCCCACTTTCTTGTGTATCTTCTCACCGGCAGAGCATAAGACACAAGCAAGAAAATATCCTTGGTTTAGGATAAACACAACTTAGCAAAACCAAAACATCAGTATCAATATTATCATCACTCTGATGATACAATAGTATCATCACTCTGAATCCAAACACTGCACTAGCTACTGAGAACATTAACTCCATCCTGGCTAAAACCGGGACACGCCTGAACTCTTTCTGCCTGTACCGGGCGGTGCTCGGAGCGCAGAGCTCGAACCGTTCCCG
>NW_008673440.1:0-210 GCF_000695815.1 Acanthisitta chloris | reverse complement strand
AGGGCCCAACCCGTCCCCCCCCCGCGGAGGCCCCCGGGCCCGGCCGCGCCCGCCGGCCTGGCATGACGTGACGTGACGTAACGTGACGCAACGTAACGTGACGTGACATAACGTGACGTAACGTGACGTAACGTAACGTAGCGTAACGTGACGTGACGTAACGTGACGTAACGTGACGCGACGTGACGCGACGTGACGTAACGTTCTGTT
>NW_008673439.1:413-8996 GCF_000695815.1 Acanthisitta chloris | reverse complement strand
GCAGGCTCAGAGTGAAGGGGTAAAGGTGATCTGTGTCTGGGCTGAGCCTCTGTGTGGGCGCTGCAGGCCACGAGCAGGAAGGGATTTGCTGTGGGTCTCGGTGGTGCTGCTGCTGGGCTCTGCTTGGAGCTGTGCTGGCAGAGCTGTGGGGGTGCAGGGAGGAGGATAAATCCAGCCAGATCCCAGACTGTGACCTGGGAACGGCTGGTTTCGCCTCTCCAGCATCTCTGCCAAATTCCATGTGTCATCCGGCTGCCACGGCACCAAGGTGAGCCTGGTGGTCGCTTCTTCTGCATCACCTCAGCCTTGGTTGGGCTGTGGCTTCTCCAAACCCTGATGGATTTGTCTGACACCCTTGTCCCTCACTGTCGCTCGTTTAATTCTGGCAGGATTCACTTTGCAGGCTCAGAGTGAAGGGGAAGCAGCTTGTCTGTGTCTCCACAGCGATGCCAACGTGGGAAAAGCCTTTCAGGGAGCCTAAACTTAGGCTTAGGATTCCACTTGACCCTCATGTCCTGTTTCAGGAGAGCGTGAAGGTGCTGCGGCTGACGCTGCCCCGTGACCTCCCGGGCGAGCGGCGGGAGCAGGTGAAGCAGAAGGTTGGTGTCCCCTGTGGGGAGGGGAAAATGCAAATTTCGGGGACATTTTCAGGATGAGGAATGGGGTTGTTCATTGCACTTTGTGAAGTAGAGAGTTCCCCTCCCAGTGGGTTAAACCCTTCGGTGCCGTGTTCCTCGGTGAAGGAGCAGCGATGCTTATTTGCCTGGAGCTGGGAGAACCATTCCAGCCAGTCTCTCCTCTCTGAGAGCTCCTTGTGTCTCCACAGCCAGTGGGAAAAGCCTTTGCCATGGTGGCCAACAGATCCAGCAATGGACACTCCCTGGCCTCGGAATGCATCAAGTCCAACGATGGAGACGAGGAGATCATCAAGGTGCAGTTGCTGCTCTGGGGGGTTGTCGCAGAGGGATTTTGTGTAGTCACTTGGGCTGACAAAAGGCTTTGTCTGCCAAAAAGCTGCCCTGGTTGTGTGGGAAGGGCTGGTGGAGTGCTGGAAGCATCAGCTCGGTGGGTTCCCCTGGATTTGGGGGGATGCAGTGAGAACTTGGGGCAGCTGCAGGAGGAGGAACAGCTTTAAACAGCCAGGAAAGATCAAGTGCAAAGGGGAAAGGTGTGACTGACGCGCCCTGGGAAGCAGTGGGATGCGGTGTGCTGATCCCTGTGGCACTCCCAGCGGGATTTGGGGCAGTCTGACCCTCTGCCCTGTGTCTCCTGGGCAGGTTTACCTCAAGGCCCGAGCCGAGGGCAGCATGAACCACGAGGAACACGTCAGCCAGCTGAAGGGTGAAGTTCGCTACATCCAGGAGGTAATTCCCATCCCAGGGAGCTCTGGCTCTGGGGGTCTGGAATGTGCTACTTCCCTTGGGAACACCCCCCTGGCTGGTCTCAGGTAGTCCCTGGAGCCCCAGCTGCTCCAGCAGCGGAGCTGAACTCTCCAGTTTGTTGACTTGCCTCTCCAAGGGCAATAGCCTAATCAAGGCCATAAATTAATCCAAGCTGACTAATTGCTCAGCTCTCTGGGCGGAATTTGAAGGGAATTGCGCGGTGACTTTCCCCCCAGGCTGTCCCCTGCTCCTGGGCGAGGCTCTGCCTGTTAAAAGGCAGTTGCCCTGGTATGTCTCATCTCCCAGAGTAAAGTGGAGGAGGAGGAGGCAGGGAAGGTTAACCCTTCCCTCTGCTCCTGCTCAGGATGGGGTTTTGGAGACCCTGGCGGTGGGAGCACATCCGGAGCTGGGCCTAAACAAAAGGGAAACACATCAATTGGAAGAGCTGCTCCCCTGGAGGAGTTTCTGAGCCCCAGGGTTGAGCTGGGAGGAGGCTCCAGGTTTTTAGTCATCCCTCTGCCTCCTGTGCCAAAGCTCATGGAGCTTTTTTTCCCAATCCAAAAGAAAACAGCCTGTTCCTGCCTGGGGCTGCTCCGGGGGAGTTGCTCACCCAAATCTTATCTAACCTGAGTGCTGCAGTTTTATCCTTGATCCTTCCCTATCCTGGGGCTTGGGCTTCAGCTCTTCTGATCTAGGCTTTCCTGTAGCTCCTCACAGCTTGGAATGGGGTTTAAAAGGGATATTTTAGAGACAGTTGTGTGGGATTTTGACCTTTTCTGTCTGGAAAAGCTGGTCAGGGCCCTATGGAATAGCTGAGGACTTAATTTTGCATGTGAAAACCACGAGGAAAAGCCAAACCAGTGTGTCACGGTGGTGGCACCAGTCTGGTGGCATCCAAGAGAAGTTCCCTGCACTGGGTCCTAGAGGAAAAATCCTGGGAATGCCTCAGTCATGGGGTGTTGATCCAAGAGCTGTACCTCCTGCTCTTGCCTTGTCCTGCTGTTGCCTGAGCTCTGGCAAACTCTTACCCCAATGCCTCAGGCTGCCAAAATCTAGGCCGGGAGTGCTTGGAGAGAGCTTTTCTGGGAAAAGAGCTGGGCAGGGATTGGTACCAGAGCTGTAAATCATCCTCTGGTCTCACTGCCTTCACTCAGGAGCTCGAGCTGTCAGTGTCTGCTGGTGAGGCAGGAGGGAGCTGGGCACAACCAGGGATTTAGGGCACCTCCAAGGTGATGTGGATGGTTAAGGTGTGAAAAATCAGCTGAATCTCCAGATTACTCCCTTCCTCCCTCTAATTTTGATTTGTGTTGATTCGTTGTGCTGTTCTGTGATGAATTTTGATTGGGTTTGGATTGCACTGTCCAAATACCTCATCTCCAGCCCAGCCCCATGCAGGGCTGTAGCACACCCAGAGCTTCAGGGTGGTGAGAAGCCACCAGTGACCAATGATCCATCGATTCTGAGGCTGAGGGACCCTCTCCATGCAGATCAAGCTAAATTCACTTGCCTTTGCCAGGCTAGAAATACTCTGAAGAAGCTGAGAGAAGACTTAAGTAGTAAACTTGAGAGCAGCCAAGGAGCTAACGAGCACACACAGGTAACAGGAGCATCTTGGGCATTAAGTGACCTTGAATTATTGACAAGGTGTTGTCTTTGGGCTGGAGAATGCCACTGAGGGTGTTTGTGGTGGATCAAATCCACGTTTGGAGGTGAAATCAGCAGCTCTGTGGGAGCAGTTGGACAGCAAAGGGCATTGGCTGGGCACAAGTGCATGTTGGTGGCAGAAATTCCTCCGGTTCGAGTCGCTGTGCTGCCCCTGAGCTCGATCTGCACTGGTGACATCCACACCCAACTGCTGTCACAGCCCTGTCCCTCTGTCCTCTGCTTCTAGGTCATGCTGGAGAAGCAGAACGGGAGCTGGTCCTACCCCGAGCGGCTGCGTGGGGATTCATGGGAGGAGCAGGTATGGAGTTCCCCCCAAAAAGGGGAATTTCAGCTCTCAGAACCTCATCCCTGGGGATGTTCTGGGTCAGGTTGGATGCAGCTGGGGGTAACCTGGTCTAGGTGGAGGTGTCACTGCTCATTGCAGAGGGGTTGGTCATGATGACCTTTAAAAAGTCAATCCCACCCAAATATTCCATGCTTTTATGAAGCACTGGGTTTAACTGGACATTTTCCTCCCAGCCTTGAGCTGTGCAGCAAACTCTTCACCTTCTAACCAGGGTCAGATCAGATATGGAGAACGATTCGATTTTAGATATAAAAATCTACATTTTGAGGTTTTAAACCTCTTTGAAAGCCACCTCAGAGCTTTGTAGCAGTGGGATAACAGGAATCTGAGTAAATATTCCTCCAGCTCCTCATCCTTCTGCTGACTGGGACAGATCATGGAATCATGGAACAGTTGAGCTTGGAAAAGACCTCTGAGATCATCAAGTCCAACCCAGATGCTCTGGGCTGGGATTTTGGGCTGGGTCTTGCAGGGTTTCAGGTTGCCCAAGCGTGGAGCAGGGTGGCATCCTCCAAAACAGCGCTTGGAATGCCACCAAAGGATCCTGCACATGTTGTCATGAGGGCTGGAAGGTGTCCCTGGAGTGTGGGAGGTGAGGACAGGAGTGGAGAAGGGATGTCACCAGGCTCTGTCACCCACGTTTGTACCTCCTGAGGGCTCATCCTGCCCTGTCCCTGCGCAGGAGGAGGATTGCTCAGGTGAGGATGTGGAGCAGCTCCGTCAGACGGCCAAGAGGCTCTTCATGAGGTTGCAGGAGGCTGAGAAGCAACACCAGTTGGAGAGAAAAGCCTTTGAGGTGACTTATCTGCTGGGAAAGGGGAATTTGACCTGATGTAGACATTGGTTTTTGCTTTTAGGAAGTCTGAGGGACACCTTTGTGCTGCTGGAGGCCTCCACCTCCTCCTGCCACCTCAGGTCCCCTCCCTTCCTCCTCCCTGGTGGTTAATTGTCCCCTTCGGTGTGTTTTTGGTGACTGCTCATGTCCCGGATGGGCAGGGCCTGACTGTGTCACCACACACCTCCCAGTGCTGGTGACACCCCAGTTCTCATCCTGTCCCACAGCCCAAACTGGTCCTGACCAGCCTGGGGGGATCCCTGGAGCACGATGGGGACGGTGTCCTCTGGGAAGTGGGTTTGGGCTGTCATCACTTCCTCCGACACAGGGATGTTTGTCTGTCCTCCCACAGCAGTGCCACGTGCCCTGGGGACACCTTGGCCTTGTGCATAGGAAGTCCTGTGGTTTGGTGGCATCTGGGGGGCTTTGGTCACCCGAGGTGGTGACATATGCAGAGGAATGAAGCACTTGCCCCTTTGAAGTGCTTTGAAGACAAGGGACCGTCTGAAGAAGTTCTCTCTGAAGCACCTTGGGCTGTTTGAGACACTCAGGTGCCTTCAGCAAAATCCTCTTGCCAAGGCTTGGAGCACCCATGAGGCTTTGGGATGTCACCCAGAGCTCCTGTGACCGAGGCAAAGCCCTCCCTGTCTCCTTTGCAGAGGACAGTCACACAGTACCAGGAGGAGGCAGAGCGGTCGAACTCTGCCCTGCAGAGAGCAGAGAAGAACGTGGTGGAGAAGGAGATGCAGGTGGATGAGCTGCAGAGACTCCTGGCTGGGATGGAGAAGGTACCAGCAACCACAGTGGGTTGGGGTTAGCAGAGCTGGGACTGGGAACCAGGACTGGGAACCAGCACAGCCCAAACTCATGCAGGGTTTGACTTCCCAACCAGGTCTAACCTGACATCCAACTGCTGGGAATGACTGGAAAGCCACTGGTGTGATTTAAAGGTGCATTTCTCAGGTCTAGAAGATCTGGTTGGTCCGTGCAATCTCTTCCAGGTATCCTGGAAATGAGCATGGAGTCTAGACAGCCACTGGTTCTTCTTCTCATGGGGCATTAACACAACCTCCAGCCTGATTAGAGTGTTCTTGGAGCTCTTGTCCTGCTCAGAATTTCATTAAAGTAATAAATGTGACAGTGCAGGTTGAGCTGAACTCCTCTCTCTGCTACAGGACCTGAGGGGATGGCGTGGAACGCTGCAGGGGAGGACTTGGCTGGTTTAGGAGGTCTAGGGAAAAGTTCTTCCCCCACAGGGTGGTCAGGCACTGGGACGGGGAAGTGGTCACAGCACCAAGATGCCAGCAGTCAGGAAGGTTGGCCAAGGCTCTCAGGCACAGGGTGGGATTGTTGGGCTGTCCTGGGCAGGAGTTGGACTGAGGATCAAAGGCTGGAACTGATGACCAACAGTTGGATTTGGTGATCTTGCAGGTCTTTAACAATTCTCTGATTCTCTGGTCCTTGTTGGTCCCTTCTAGCTCAGTGTGTTCATGATTGTGTGGTGGATCTGGGCCCACATTCCCTGTCCTGCCGTGGGGGAAGGCAGTGGATTGGTGCTGTGCCTGTGTCCTGGGGGAAAGGTGTGGGACCCATCTGTCCCCTCTGTCTGTCTCCTGCCCAAACAGCCTGTGAAAGGCACAGGGAGGCCGAGCAGAGCTCAGCTCCCTCCCTGCCCGGCCGTTCCTCCCTGCTGTTCTGCAGAGCCCTGGGAACATGTGTCCTGACTTGTTTCCACACACATAACTCGTCTCCTCTCTCTGCCCCAGGAGCACAGGAGTTTGCTGGTGAAGATGAAAGCTGGAGAGGCCGAGCTGGAGCGGCTCCGAAGCGTGGAAGGGGACAAGCTGGCCCAACAGGACCGGTGAGGCTCCAGCCCCGGAGCAGCCCATGCCGCCGGCTGGGCTGGCAGCTCGCTGGGGCATGACTGCACATTCCTGGGCAGGGTGTGCTGCCTCTCTGCCTTGCAAAACACCTCCCAACTCCCCAGAGCTGACTCATCCCCCAAACCGTCCTGCTGTGCTGAGAGATCAGCCCTGGAGACCTCCGTGGCCTCGCTGGGAGCTCGGGGCAGGTCCTTGGAGCCTGCGGAGTGGCCGTTCCACCCAGCTCTGTCCTGGTGCTCCAGGGCCAACTGGGAACGGGTTGTTTCTGGAAGGCCTTTTTTGTGGCCTGACTCTTCCTGATGCTCCTGTGGCTCCATGGTTGCCAGGCTTTGTGGCTCCTGCTGGGATAGGGTTGGTCTCTGCCTCTTGTCTAGCCAAAATATTTCTAGAGCTGGGTGACGTAACGCTGCATTTTGCGGGGGGTGTTCCCTTTTTGGCACGCTCATGGACTCTCTTCCTCTCTTCTCCCAGGTCAGCAGAGCTGGAGAAGGAGGTGGCCATGCTGAGGGAGAAGATCCATCACCTGGATGACATGTTGAAGAGCCAACAGCGCAAAGTCCGACAGATGATCGAGCAGGTGAGGGGGTGGGAGAGAGGAGGGATGAAGGCAGAGCCTGGGATGGGACTTCCCTGCTCCCTGGACACTTCTTTAACCCACTCCTACACCAGAGGGAATTCCAAGCTGTTAATGAACTTGCATTGCAGCTCCAGAACTCCAAAACAGTGATTCAGGCCAAGGATGCTGTGATCCAGGAGCTGAAGGAGAGAGTGGCTTACCTGGAGGCTGAGGTAGGTCCCACAGAAGCCCCCTCAGCTCCCTCAGGAGTTCTCCAGCCCCTTCCCCAACTCCATTCCCATCTCTGGACACCTCCAGCCCCTCAATGCCTTTCTTGTTGTGAGAGGCCCAGAACTGCCTCCAGGACTGGAGGTGTGACCAGTGCCAGCACAGAGGGACAACCACTGCCCTGGAGCTGGAATGGCCACCTGCCCCCACTCCTGTCCCTGCCCCTGTCATTCCCTGTCCCGTTCTCCTGCAGAACCTGGAGATGCACGACCGCATCGAGCACCTGATCGAGAAACAAGTCAGTCGTGGTGGACACAGCTCCAGGACACGCTCCAAGTCAGAGTATGTGAGCAGGTACGTGGAGAACACAGAGCTCCAGCCACGGGGGAACCTCTGCAGCTTCACCTGCAGCTCTGACTCCTCTGGGGCATGAGGATGGATTTGGGATGCTCTCCTGGACTTAGGGAAGCTCTTTGGAGCATACTGTATCATTTTCATGTCTCCACTCCACGTCCCTCCTCCAGCCCAACTCAAGGGAACAGAATTCCCTCCTGGGGGTGCTTTGTGGGGATCCACCACCAACCAGGCTTGGGCAGGACCCTTTCCCACAGTTTTTATCCTCCCAGATCCCTTCCTCCAGCTGAACAGTCCTTCTTCTCTCGCAGCAAAAGGCTGACAGGCCCCAAGCCGCTGCCTCTCATCCGAGTGGTGGAAACATGAGTTCCGAAGGTTGGGCCGAGCTGGACTCTTCCCCTTGTTGTTCTTGACTGGATTTCCCTGCTTGGCTGCTGTCCTCTCCCCTCGGGGCTCCTGGAGCCTCCCAGGAGCTGTGGCAGCCGAGGACAGATGGAGCCAGGGTGGTCCTGACCGAGGAAGAAGGTTTGAGCAGTGCCCACCCCACTGTCCCTGCGGGATCCAGCACAGAGACCAGGGTGGGAGCTGGGACTGGTCACCCCAGCGTGGACGAGGTGGATCTCCAGCTGGAGAGACAGCCTTGGCTGTCCCTGCTCATCCTGGGTGGCTTCTGAAAGGTCTCACCTGCCCACAGCCTCCTCCAGCTCCAACACGGACTCGGGGTCCAACCTCTTGTGGTTCACCAAATCCAAAGCCAAAGATTTACTCCTGAAGAAAGAAACTCCTCCTGCTACAGGACTCCTTCCTGCAGCAAAGCCCACGAGCTGGGAGCCTCCGTCTCCGATCTCCAGCACATTCCTGGACTTGGCAAAGCCTCACCTGGCCATGAGAAATCAGTGTACCACTTTGCTTTCCTTCAAATTATACCTGAGGTGTCGTGTTTGAACCCAGAGGCTCTTTGGTTTCTTCCCTGTATTTATTTCCCTAAGTTATCGGTGTCTCCCAGTGAGGTGGTGACAGGCACAGGCTGCCGTCCCCTCCCAGGTGTGGCCAAGGACTGCCCATCCCATGTGTGACCTGGGGAAACACCAACCAGCTCCCTCTGGGCTGGATGTGTCCCCTGTCCTAAGTGCACCTGTGCTCTGGAGAGGAGCTGGGGCACAGCTTGAGGTTGTTGGCGTTTTTATTGCCTGTTTTCATATAAAATATATCCTATGAATGAATCCCACTGCCTGTGCTTGGTTGGACAGGTGGGAGCTGGGGGGGCTGGGTGGGTTATCTGCATCTCCAGGTGCTTCTGACTGCTGTATTCTGTCCTGCTCTTGTCTTGCTAG